>NC_053440.1:6328383-6465788 GCF_007990345.1 Gossypium hirsutum
TTTTCTTAATTCGCAGACCAAAATCATTTTTAACGGTGAACCGGTCACACCTTAATAAAAGATCGGTGGCGACTCCCCATTTTATTTTCAAAAGTCGATCCCCATTTTTCAAAATTTAAAATGGTTTCGACATAGTCTTTTAATAGGTTTTCTCATTTTTTATTAGACTTAGGACATGTTTAGGTTCATTTACTAATATAAGTTTTCTTTTCATATTACGATCCAACCACATAATATAGCTTAGTACTAATTAAATGTTAGATAACCAATAAGTCAATATTTGCTTTTATTTTGTTTGTGTGTAAATACCATTAAGGACAATATAAAAAAGATATTAATGTAATTAATGAATATTATTATACCAATTTGTTTGAAAAATATAAGTATACAAAATGAATATGCTACACTTAGGGCATCAAATCCAACAATCTTTTCACATTTAAGAGTTTTTTGTTATCCTTGTTATGCTAAGAACCCTCATATTCAGGATAAAGTAACCCCTCGTTTGATTCCTTCGGTTCTTATGGGTCACTTTACTGTTCAAAAAGGCTACATTTTGCTTAATCTTGAGACTAAATGTTTGTTTGTAAATCACGATTTTACCTTTCATTAATTTGTTTTTCCTTTTAACTTTCCTCATTCACACCAACCTATTTTTCTTTCTGCCATTTTTGTCCTTTTTTTTACTCTAACTTTCTTACTTTATAACCTATCACGCCACTTTCACCTACTACTACATCTCCTACCATCTTATAATATTGTTAACCCACCTACACTCATTGTTTTATAACCTACTCCTTTACCTGTTAGTGACACGTTATCTAGCCCTCAACTCAACCTTCACCTTGTACATCTATATGTTACCTTCATATTCTTTCTTTGGTCCTTTTTCTTTTTACCTAGCCCTTTACATGATCTTCCTTTATGACGTACTTCCTGCATTTGACTTAGTATTATATGGAGTCAACGTTGATTTGAATTTTCTTGAAGTTTAAGGCTTTGTTTCGACTATATGCTTTGTATAATTTTTGGTGATTTTAGGTCCACTCAGCATCAGTTGGTTACAAGGTCTAGAGACACGGCCGTGTGTCTCCTCCTACACGGTTTAAGCTCTACTACACAGTTTAGCCATACGGCCATGTCCCTGTACCACACGGTCTCTGCCTTGTCACATGGTTTGGCCTCATGGCCGTATAACCCATGTTTTCACTATTTACCTATAATTTTTTTTTTGTAAAAGTTTCAATTTAATCCATAATTGTTATTGGTTTGTTTAAATGTTACGTCAGCTCGAATTAGGTCCCGATATAATTGAATAGCTTGGAAATGATATTTTTGACTATGTTTGATTGATTGCTGAACAACGTTAACTTTTGTAGTGGTAATATCTTGTACTCGGGTTCAACGACTGGATCGGGTATGGGGTGTTACACTGTGAGTTAGAGGGAGACTTATTTTGTTATTATTGGCTTTTTTTTAATCATTAGCTAAAATGTGTTTTTTTTCAACATGTCAAAAGGAGAGATTGTTGGAACTTTAACTATCTATGTTTCAGCCACTACATGCCATGTTAGAACATCACTTGATTTTATTTATGCAGGTTATTTATTTTTTCCCTTTTGTAGAATTTGAAGAGAAATGAAGTATTTTTTTAATGGGAAGAAATTTTATCCTTATTCTTTAAAGTCTTTGACTTAGTATTACATGGAGCAAACATTAATTTGAATTTTCTTGGAGTTTAAGTCTTTTATTTTAAATGTTTATTTACTTCCTTAGTTATTTGGAGAACGGGTTGATCTCATACTATAAATAACCTATTAGTTTTATGTGTAATTTTAATAGGTGGAAGGAGGATCAATTTATATATAATCAACTTTTGTTCTGGCATGTCCATCAAGTAACCGAATAAATGAAAAAGAATGATTTAATTTAGTATTAAATTAAATATCTTAATTACTTTAAGTTGAGCCAACTTAATTTTTCCCAAACTAAAATCTTATCGTATACCAAATCATAGTAGCGGCACCCCCTTTTTGTTTTTGCCAAGGGAAATGTTGTGGGAAGAAAATGAAAATAGAATCAATGAAATAGAATGAAATTGAGAAAAACAAGGATGATCGAAACCTTGTTATAACATTATATGGGACAATCTTGACCCACTTTGTTGTAGTTGCACAAAAACGTATAGATTTTTCAATCTTTTAATGGCAAAATTAAAGTCAATTAATGTAGATTTCGTTGTCAAAAAGGTAAAGTTTGTGGAGTTGGTTTGCAACTTGGTAAGGGGGAGGATACTAGCAGCAAATGTTCAAATTTGAGATGAGAAGGTGACTGGTGGCTACGACATTTTACATTGTTGATTTGGTTTTGAAAGATTGCATATTTTCTTTTTCTTGTTGTCCCGTGTTGGTGATCATGGTGCTGGTTTAGTTTGTTATTTTTACAATGGTGCTATTTGGTTGGAATTTGTTTCAGACTTGATATCTTATTCCTTGTTTGTGCACTTTGATTGATCATCCTTTATGTATCCTTTGCGATTTGAGATGTTCGATTGACTAATTCACGAATAAATATACATGTTTATGGCCCAAGCTAATAGTGGACGTAGTTTTTAAGCATGATATTTTTTGATGCATTCTCCTAGGGGGAGTTCTTTATTTTAAAGTCAATTTCAGAGGAAGAAACTCTTTGGCATTTTTCCTCAAAAGGGGAGAAGATTAGTAATTATTAGAATTAAGTGAACCAAATCCTTATTTAAATAAAATACAGTGTTAAAATAAAAAAAAGTAAGATCCCTATAGAACTACACTTCTTTTATTTTATTTTAGAATAATGTTTTTTAAACCTTATTAAACTCCATCTATTTGATATTGATTAGAATAAGGTGTTTCATTCTTGCTACACTCCTATTAGGATATGGTTTTACAAGCCTATAAATAGACATAATCTACTCCTCTTGTAATTATTCGAATTCGACATAGTGAATTTTCTTCTCCTCTACCTATGGTTTTTTTCCAAAAGGGTTTCTACGTAAAAATCTATGTGTTCTTTATTTTTATTTCTCTTTCCTTTGCGATATATTGTCATTACCGACATTCTATTTTTACACATTGGTATCAAATATTCCGGGTTGATCATCTTAATCATGGTAATAGCTTCTTTGAAGTATGAAATTCCGTTGTTGGATCGCAACACCAAATTCACGTTGTGGCAGATAAAGATCTAGACAATTCTTGCATAGATGAACTTAGAGAAAGCCCTATTAGGGGTAGATAAGATACATTCGACATTGATGGAGGAAGAGAAGAAGCGCAAGGATTGAAAGGCGTTAACACAGTTACATCTGCATTTGTCTAACGAATTTTTGCAGGATGTGATGAAGGAGAAAACCACCGCTGGATTATGGAAGAGGCTGGAACAAATATGTATGTCGAAAACTCTAACCAGCAAGTTGCATATAAATCAGCATCTTTATGCTCATCATTTGGAGGAAGGTGCGTCTGTGCATGAACAGTTAACAGTGTTTAAAGAAATTCTCTCAAACTTGGAGGCCGTGGAGGTTCAGTATGATAAGTAAGATCTAGGGTCAAAATGGAGCTTTTGTGTGGACAATTCTTTTATTTTATATGTTCATTTATCTCCCTGGTTACTTGGAGAAGGTGTCAATCTCATACTATAAATAAACTATTAGTTTTATGTGTAACTTTAATAGGTAGAAGGAAGATCAAAATCAACTTTTGCTCTGGTATATGTCCATCAAGTAACCAAATAAATGAAAAAAGAATGAATATTAAATATCTCAAGTACTTTAAGTTGAGTCATCTAATTTGAGACTTAAATTTGCCCATATATTTGAACTAAAATCTTACCATATACATATTTCGGTATTCGTCTAGACCAATTCATACTAGCAACACCCGCTCTCACTTTTTGGAAAGGAAAAAGTAAAATTGTTAACCAAATACATACCCTGTCATTCACCCTCACCCCGTTCAATTTATGTTAGTACAAAACTCCAGTAAGGAAAAAACTCGAACACACGATCGGAACTCGAAAAGAAAAGAAGAAATAGGACAGGCTCCAAGGCGTGTATCAAGCCACTATCTTTAAGGTTATATTCGCCCCCACTTATCTTCAGTGTGAAAACGAGTTCCAAGCAAATTAACCTCGAGGATACAATGAAGCCAATGACTATTTGCGTTTTGCACTGACGAGAATAGTCCACTATGCACTGAGTAATGTATAACAAAAACTCAATTTCTACAAAGGATTTTTGCAGCAATACTTTATAGAATAATCTAATAATATTAGAAAATGAAGGAAGAGAAGAAATAATATTAGAATTTGTTGATATGATTTCCAAATGAAATCCCATTCCTATTTATAGGAATTTTCATGTCTCTTCATAGAGACATCTTTCAATAGGTGTCTTTATGAATAAATAAATAATAATTATTCATTTAATTTTGTAACTATTCAAATAATATTTTTTGAATAGTTATAATTCTTTTTTTAAAAAATCAAATGATATAACTTTTGACCAATGACCAAAAGTTTTATCTTTTGATTAATTACACCCATTCATTTATAGTTATTGGGATACTATAAATATTTGAAAATATTCCAACAATCTCCCCCCATTTTCAAAATATTTAGATTTTGATATTCTTGGAAATCAATTTGCATAAATAAAGGTGTCTTACGATTGAACCTTCACTTAGTGAAAACATGTTAAAGTTAATCGAAATTGTATGGTAGACTAAGCTTTGAACCAACTATTCCATTTGATTAACTGAACACATTTCACACAATGATTTCAACATCAGTCAATGCATAGTATCTAGGGACACTATTATAGCCATGTGTCTATGTCCTCTTTTTATGAGTGCTGTCAGAGCCAAGCCCTTAAGCTCCTAGAAGCGGCCACACTTCCACTCACATAGGTAGATCCCATCAAAAGTGTTCCCGTAATTATAACACTCTAACATATTTATGTTATGGGTCCATTAAGAGTACATTACTCATCCTTCCCTTATCATTACGGGTACCTAGCACTTTAATCTTAGGATGTATTTATTTATAGTGCTAACAGTCACATACTAATGATGTACTTTGTCTCATTGAACTCAAGACTTGACGTTATACCAAGCGTTGAGTCGAGTTTCCATCATGGGTGACTCTAATTAATAGGCTTGAGTCCCATCCCTTTAAAGGTCCTTTTTACTGCATCTCTAGCAAGACTTTTTGTCAAAGGATCTGCCAAATTTTCACTTGACCTCACATAATTAATAGTGATCACTCCATCAGAGATTAATTGTCGGACATAACTATGTCTTAATCCAATGTGTCTAGACTTTCCATTATATACTTGGCTATATGCCTTTGCTAGAGTAGCCTCACTATCACAACGGATAAAAATAGGTGAAATTGGCTTAAGCCATAAAGGTACATCATAAAGCAAATTTCTTAACCATTCTGCTTCTTTAGATGCAGCGGCTAATGCAATAAATTCTGCTGCCATGGTGGAATCAGTAATACATGTTTGTTTCTTGGAACCCCAAGAAATGACTCCTCCACCAAGAATGAAGATCCACCCACTAGTAGATGCATGATCTTCCAAACTTGTAATCCAACTAGCATCCGAATACCCTTCTAAAACTGGAGGATATCCATTATAACACAATCCATAGTTAATAGTTTTCTTTAAGTACCTAAGTACTCTATTTAAAGCTTGCCAATGCAAACTACTTGGATTACTTGTGTATCTACTCAATTTTCCAATAGCATATGCAATATCTGGTCTTGTACAAGTCATTATGTACATAAGACAACCAATTAGACTTGCATATTTCAATTGATCAATTTTCCTACCAGCATTAGATACTAATTTTAATTGAGGATCCATGGGTGTAGATGCTGGTATACAGTTGAAAAGATCAAACTTTTTAAGCACATTTTCAATGTAATGTGATTGTGATAAAGCTATAGTGCTTTCATCTCGGGTTATTTTAATCCCAAGAATAACATTTGCTACACCCATATCCTTCATAGCAAAGTTGTTTGACAACAATTTCTTTGTGTTTTCTATTTGTTCCAAATCCGTGCCAAAAATGAGCATGTCATCTACATATAAGCAAATTATAACACCCTTTCCATTATCAAATTTACTATATATGCACTTATCGGATTCATTTATTTTATAGCCATTGGCTAAAACAACCTTGTCAAACTTTTGGTGCCATTGTTTTGGTGCTTGTTTAAGCCCATATAAAGATTTAACAAGCTTACATACCTTATGCTCTTGTCCTGGAACAACAAATCCTTCCGGTTGCTCCATGTACACTTCCTCTTCCAATTCACCATTTAAAAATGCAGTTTTAACATCCATTTGGTGAACAACCAAATTATATATAGAGGTAAGTGATATTAATAGTCTAATTGTAGCAATTCTTGCTACTGGAGCATAGGTATCAAAGTAATCAATACCTTGTCTTTGTGTAAAACCTTTTGCTACCAACCTTGCTTTAAATTTATCAATGGTTCCATCGACCTTCATTTTCTTTTTGAAGATCCATTTACAACCTATTGGTTTGGAACCTGGTGGAAGATCAACTAAGATCCAAGTTTGATTTCCCATTATTGAATCCATTTCATCATTTATTGCTTCTTTCCAAAAAGCAGAGTCTTGAGATTTCACTGCTTCTTCAAATGTAATAGGATCAGATTCGGTATTATAACAATAAGGTATCTTATTGCATATACTTTCACCTTTTCCTTCTACAAGAAACATAATGAAATCTGGTCCAAAATCTTTGACCTTTTTAATCCTCTTACTTCTTCTTAATTCTTGACAAGATTCATCATTATTATCAATTTGTTTCAATGGAATCTCATTCTCATTTGAAGAATGAATCAATTGTTGTGGTTGTAATTGTCTTGATATAGAATTAAATCTATTTTCATCAAAAATAGCATCTCTTGATTCAATAACCGTATTAATTGAAATTGAATCATTTGGTTCAATTACTATGAACCTATATGCCTTGCTATTATGTGCATAACCTATAAATATGCATTCAATTCCTCTTTCACCTAACTTTTTACGTTTAGGTGTTGGAACTTTTACAATAGCTCTACAACCCCAAACCTTTAAATAATTAAGGTTTGGTTTCCTTTTCTTCCATTGTTCATAAGGGGTTATTTTAGTTTCCTTATTAGGAACTCTATTCAATATATGACAAGCTGTTAGAACAGCTTCTCCCCAAAAACCCTGTCCAAGACCTGAATATGATAACATTGAATTTACCATTTCAATCAAGACTCTATTTTTCCTTTCAGCTACACCATTTTGTTGTGGTGTGTAAGGGGCTGAAACTTGATGGACAATTCCAGTGAGTTCAAAATAACTTGGATTATAGTATTCGCCACCTCTATCCGATCTTAAGCACTTGATAAATGATTCACACTGAAGTTCAACTTCAGATTTATAAACTTTAAATTTATCAAGTGCTTCATCTTTTGAATGCAATAAATATACATAACAATATCTAGAACAATATCAATAAAAGTAACAAAATATTTCTTTCCACCTAATGTAGGAGTATTATGCAAGTCACATAAATCACTATGTATCATATCAAGCAATTTTGTTTTCCTTTTAACCTTAGGGAAAGGATTTCTTGTAATTTTAGTCAACATACAGGTATTGCATTTTTCAATATTATTATTAAAAACAGGAATTAAATCTAATTTATACATGTCATTCAATTTTCTATAATTCAAATGACCTAATCTATAATGCCACAAACAAAATGATTCAACCATATAAGCAGAAATAGTATTTTTATTCTTATTAATAATATTAAGTTTGAACATGCTTTCATACATATACCCTTTTCCCACAAAAATTCCTCCCTTAGACAAAATAAACTTATCTGCCTCAAAAACAAGTTTGAAACCAAACTTATTCAACAGACTTCCAAACACTAAATTTTTCCTAACTTCTGGTACATAATATACATCATTTAAGGTTAAAACCTTTCCAGAAGTGAATTGTAGTTCAACAGACCCTTTGCCTTTAATTGTTGCGGTGGAAGAATTTCCCATGTACAAGACATTGTCATTTTCACATTGTGTGAACTTTGTGAACATGCTTTTGTCTTTGCACACATGTTTGGTTGCTCCGGTATCAATCCACCATGTATTATCATCTTGTGCCATATTAATTTCAGATATCATTGCAACGAACTTTTCGTTATTATCAGCCTTAGAAGATGATTTCTTCTTTAAAAATCGACATTCATTCTTGAAATGTCCCGGCTTTCCACAATGATAGCATGAGCCCTTTTGTTTCTTTTTGAACTTAGGTGCTCTATCAGTCTGATTGAACTTTCTCTTGAATGGTTTAGTAGTCTGTACTTCCTCCGTAACATGTACTTTGGCATTTTCAGAATTTAGGTTCTGATCTTGTTTTCGATACTCTTCTTCAATACGAAGATGATTTGCCAAAGCCTCAAGAGATATTTCCTCTTTCTTATGTTTTAGACTTCTTTTAAAGTCTTTCCAAGATGGAGGAAGTTTGTCTATTATGGAGGATACCACAATCATTTCATCCATTTTCATATCATATTGCTTAAATTGATTCAGCATCTTTTCAATATCACGAAATTGTTCCATAACAGAACGACCATCAACCATTTGATAATTATTGAAACGACTGACAAGAAATTTCTTACTTGTAACATCTTCGGTCATGTATCTTGCCTCCAATTTGTCCCATAATTCTTTAGCGGTGACGTCGTTTTGGTAGGTGTCGAACAAACCATCAGATAAACCATTCAATATGTGGCCCATGCACATGTAATCAGCATTGTCCCATTTTTGTCTTTCTCGGGTTGCAGCAACAGATTCATTTTCATTCTCTTCAGGTCTTGGAGTATCCAAAACATAAGCAATCTTCAAAGTTGATAACAAAAAGTGCATCTTTTTCTGCCATCGTCGAAAATTGCCACCATCAAAACGATCAAGTTTAACAAAGTTGGAAGCCAACTCCCTTAGTGTTCCACTTTCATGTGTTGTGGTAGTCATCATGAAATATAACCTTAAAATTGTTAGTACAAAACTCCGGTAAGGAAAAAACTCGAACACACGATCAGAACTCGAAAAGAAAAAGAAGAAATAGGACAGGCTCCAAGGCGTGTATCAAGCCACTATCTCTAAGGTTATATTCGCCCCCACTTATCTTCAGTGTGCAAACGAGTTCCAAGCAAATTAACCTCGAGGATACAATGAAGCCAATGACTATTTGCGTTTTGCACTGACGAGAATAGTCCACTATGCACTGAGTAATGTATAACAAAAACTCAATTTCTACAAAGGATTTCTGCAGCAATACTTTATAGAATAATCTAATAATATTAGAAAATGAAGGAAGAGAAGAAATAATATTAGAATTTGTTGATATGATTTCCAAATGAAATCCCATTCCTATTTATAGGAATTTTCATGTCTCTTCATAGAGACATCTTTCAATAGGTGTCTTTATGAATAAATAAATAATAATAATTATTCATTTAATTTTGTAACTATTCAAATAATATTTTTTGAATAGTTATAATTCTTTTTTTAAAAATCAAATGATATAACTTTTGACCAATGACCAAAAGTTTTATCTTTTGATTAATTACACCCATTCATTTATAGTTATTGGGATACTATAAATATTTGAAAATATTCCAACAATTTACACCATGGCAAATTTAATAAACCATCCTCCCATTGAAAAAAACTATACTTAAAATTTAAACTTTCTATGAAATCTAATTCTTTTGAGATTAATTATGGTTTCCTTTTCAATAATAGATTTTCAAAACCAAAATTAAGTACTCGCAATGAGTGTTGCACTCAACACTTTTGAGCGATTTTCAAACTCTTCATATCCTTCACTAACAACATTAATTCTAAGCCTATGAATACAGTTATTTCTAGCTCTAGCTACGAAGTCCTTGGTGTTTCTATTCCCATCCTTCACGCACTTGGACCTCACCTTTTATCTCCAAATGGACACTATATCATTACGCAATCCATAGGTGTTTAGTACACTCCCTCTTCTCCAAAGTCCTTCCTCGCCTAAGTCCCTTTCATTGCCCAAACCATTTAAGACTTCAATTAATTAAATTATAAGCACATACATAGAGAGATGGGAGCATAGGTTTCTAGTATATCTACGGATGTGTAAGTAACATTGTTAGAAAAACCGAAAAAGCTAATTTATTTCAATTCATAAGAAAGGGTGTCCATTGCCTACTTGAAAAATTGGTTTTTGGTTCTTTGTTTGATAGTGACACCAAGGATAGATAATTCCTCACAGTTAACGTGCCTTTCCATTTTTCCAATTTATCAATAATACGATAAACTATAAGTCTTCCAGATCAACTTAAAAGCTGGTTCATTTAATTTATGAAAACAATTCTCATATTGGGTCTTCATCACGCAGCAGATAGCCAAGAATAGATGGAGAAAAAATAGGACTATACATATATGTCTAGGAATTCATCACATTTGGTGTGCCTCTTCATTTTTCTATTTCATCGCAAACTCTTCTTCCACCATGGCTTCCAAAAACCAGCTGCATCATCATTTCACTTGTTTGGCCTTACTAATCTTCATATTGGGTGTATGTGAAGCCACATCCCGCGCTGCTCTTGAAGATGCATCCATGTACGAGAGGCATCAACAATGGATGGTCCAATTCGGACGAGTTTACAAGGACACCAACGAGAGGCAAAAGCGTTTCCAGATTTTCAAACAAAATGTGGCACGCATCGACTCTTTCAATGCTGCCAACAACAAGCCGTACAAGCTCGGTGTGAACCAATTTGCAGATCTTACCAACCAAGAGTTCACTGCTTCTCGAAATGGGTTCAAGGGCCATATGTGTTCCAACACGGCTACCACTTTCAAATACGAGAACACCACCGCATTGCCTTCTACCGTGGATTGGAGAAAGAAAGGAGCTGTTACACCTATCAAGGACCAAGGCCAATGCGGTCTGCTCTAATTTCTTGTTCCCAGAAACATTACTAAAATATTACGATGCTTTCTTCTTTGTCTGTGTTGTGTTCTAACTATGTGTGTGTCTCGATCATGTGATGCTGATATATAGGATGCTGTTGGGCGTTCTCGGCCGTGGCAGCCATGGAAGGGGTTACTAAGCTGACAACAGGAAAGTTAATTTCCTTGTCCGAGCAGGAACTGGTGGACTGTGACACCAAGGGTGAGGATCAAGGCTGCGAAGGTGGTCTAATGGACGACGCATTCCAATTCATCGAGAAGAACAAAGGCCTAACAACCGAATCCATTTACCCCTACAAGGGAGTCGATGGCACATGCAATACCAACGAAGAAGCCAACCATGCGGCTAAGATAAATGGGTTTGAAGATGTGCCTGCCAATAGTGAAGATGCATTGCAGAAGGCCGTTACCAACCAACCTGTTTCTGTTGCCATCGATGCCGGGGGGTTCGACTTCCAGTTCTACTCGGGTGGTGTGTTTACGGGTAGTTGTGGCACCGATCTGGACCACGGAGTGACGGCTGTTGGATATGGAGAGGATGGTGGGACTAAGTATTGGTTGGTGAAGAACTCTTGGGGCAGTAGCTGGGGTGAAGAAGGCTACATTAGGATGCAAAGAGATGTGGATGCAAAGGAAGGCCTTTGTGGCATTGCAATGCAAGCATCCTACCCTACTGCATAAACATAACTTAAACCATAGTTGCCTTTTCTATATATTCCCATGTTATGAATGTTATACATGCTACTCTACGTGAATGTATTATGAACAATGTAAACAAACACTATAAGGCACATATATATTTAGGAGAATCCCAATGTCTATTTTTAACATTTTATAATTTTAAAGGGTGACTTATTTATATTGCAAAATCAAATATTTTATATTTATGGGACCCCAATTGTTCTAAGTATTACATGTCAAGTCTCAATTGTTTGGCGGATGTTTTCAAATTTGTTTCATTTTTGGCCCACCTAGCACTTAAGTGGCTAATAATGACTTTTTTTTAGTATAATGATAATTTTAGTCCGTAACATTTATATTTTCTGACAATTTGATCCTAGTTTTATTTAAAACAATAAAATTGTAAAAAAAATATTTTAAAAAAATAAAGATATAAAAATAAAAAAAAAGTTATAAAAATATTGAAATTTTAGAAACAAATTATATAAAAAAATTTTAACTTATACAATTTTTTTTAAAAAATAGATAAATTATGAAAAAGTTATAAAAAATTATTAAAAATTCCTTTTTTTTTTTATGGAGTGGAGAAGGTGGAGTTGCATTTGTAGTTTCCATCCTTTAGGCTCGTAATTGGTATATTTAGTTTCAAGCTCATTTGAGTTGCTAGAATTTGGGCGGCAATACATAGTATGCACCTCCACATTTGCGTTGGTAGTTTGGTAGCATTGACCCGATAAACATTCTTCTATTTGTCTTTTCACCCACACCACGTTTCCTTTCAACACCCTGAAAATCGTGTGTGTATATATAATGCACTATTCAATTTAAAAAAGATTCCAACACCATTACTTAAGACCCAAAAAAGTAGAAAGAGAGTGAGTTTTAATGATAAATCTATTTGGAGTCAAAGGCTACTCTCAGCAACTCTGGAACTGTATATGTTAGATGAGCTTAGGATAGTTAGATATTAATTTTTATAATTTTTAATTATTTTAAGATTTTTATCGTTTTTATAAATCTTTACTAATTTTGTATATTTTTTAAAGAATGGGTATAGGATATTTGTGGGGTGTGCCTCGTATTTTTGGTCGAATAGACAGTGACATCATGACAAGAAGCTTCCCGAAGTTGCAACGACAGACGACATCGTGATGACGCAAATGTGGACGTTGCAACATGGCAACATGTTCCACACATAAACCAGGTTTCTTCACTAGTTAAACTGTAACACCCCTAACCCGTATATGTTGTCGGAAAATGTTACAGAGTATTACCAGAATTTACAGATCAAATAAATAGATAATTCATATCATATAGCATTTATATCAGAAATCAATCATTATGTCCCTTATATGAGCCCTCGAGGCCCAAAACACACATTAGAAACAAGTTGGGACTAAATCGGGTACTCAGAAAATTTTTCAGAAAATATAAAATTTTTTAAAGGTGCAGGGGTCACACGCCCGTGTGGTCAGGCCGTGTGTCTCACACGGTCAAGAGACACGCCCGTGTCTCAGGCCATGTGGACAATCGAAATAGGGACACACAGCCGTATCCCAACCTGTGTCCAAACTTGGGAGCTCACTGACTTAGGTCACATGGTCAAGCCACATGCCCATGTGCTAGACCGTGTGAGCATTCTGTTTTACTCTAATTCAAAAAATACAAGGGACACAATACCGTGTTAAATATTTCCATCGAATTTCTTAGGTTCAAACGAGACTTGGTACATGTAAAATATTTCTGGATATGTAATCAGTACTTATACATAATAATTACACACTTAACATACACATCATTCAATTTAAACATATAAATATACAAATTAGTTACACGAACTTACCTCAAAAAATGTTCGTGGATTGTAAGCTACTAATCCGTTACTTTTTCTTTTCCTCTATCCAATTCCATACTAGGTCTATCCGGATCTATACGATTAAATTTAGCTCAATTTTAATCGTATAGATCCGGATCTATACTATTTTCCCCTATACTTTTAGTTAATTACGATTTTGTCCCTAGGCTTGGAAAATGAAATTCATACGATTTAATTCTTATTCCAAGCATAGCCGATTTTCATGAATAACAATAGTAGCCCATGTATTCCATAAAATTTAGAATTTTTCCATGAATTTATCATCTTTTCAATTTAGTCCCTAAATCATAATTTCATCAAAATTTTCTTTACAAAAGTTTTTTATCTATCAACAACCTTTCATTTTCTACCATAAAACTTCAAAATTCATACATACTCATCCATGGCAAAACTTTGATGCTTTAATAACTTTGCAAATTAATCCCCAAGATAGCTAGATTAAACTATTTTGACCTCGGAAACATAAAAAATATTAAAACCGAGACAAGAATACATACCTAATTAAGCAAAATAAGCTTGTCCATCTTCAAGCTTCAAAACTACGGTTTCCATGTATTTTATATGGGAAAGATGATGAAAAATGACTTAATTTAATTAATTATTTCATTTATCATCATTATTTTATCATCTTTCTAATTTAACCCTTAATAATTTGCTAAATTCCATTGATGACTAATCATCCTTATCTACTAACTCCTCTAAATGGTCTATTTGCCATATAAGGACCTCAAATTTTGAATTCCATAGCTATTTAATCCCTTTAGCTATTAGAATTCAACTTTTGCACTTTGTGAAATTTGGTCTTTTTCATCAAATTAAACATATAACCGGTAAAATTTCTTAATGAAATTTTCATACGACATTTCTATCATAATGCAAACCATGAAATAATATTAAAATAAAATTTTTCTTCTGGACTTGGATTTGTGGTCCCAAAACAACTGTTCCAATTTCACTGAAAACGGGCTGTTACATAAACTCTGTTATCTTTTTTCCAGTTAAACTCTGATTACTTTATGGACATTTTAGTCTAATTAGACCTCTAATCTTTACCTATAAAAGGGGTCATTTTATCCCTCTTTTGGAAGGCCAATTAAGAGGCAATAAAATATGTAGAAGTATAGGGCTTTTCATTTGGGGGAAACAAGATATAGTCCTAGATAAGTTTTGGTGAGAGTTTTCGTGGTAACTATGAAGAAAATTTTGTATCCTTTTTGAGAGAACTCTATGAAAGTAAAGGTTTTGTTTTTGAGTTTGCTCTATGAGAGTTAGGGCTTTGTTTTTGGGGTTTTAGGTTTGTACGTTTAGTACATTTAGGTTTTTGTTATCCATATTGTACTCTTGTTTGTTTACTTATTTAGTGAAAAGTCGAAGCCTTCTTTGCTCGTGGTTTTTATCATTTTCAAAGAAGTTTTCCATGTAAAATGTGTTCGATCTTCTCAACATTTTCTACTCCGTTGTTTATACGGGTCGATCCCCAATAATATTTTTATATAGATAAAACAAAGAGAGAAATTTTGGAAATTTTAAAAAGAATTTTCCATAATTTTCTCTCACAGTACCTTTTTAAAAAATTTCAGGTATTTTTGTTTAATTTAAATTTTTTATTTTCAATATTTTTTAGAATTCTTTTACTTGTTTTTTTTTAAAATCAAATTTTACTTATTTTTCTTGAAATCAATGTGCAAAGCATAAAATCTTGGTTAAAAAAAATGATATTATATAAACTAAAAATGTGATACGAGTAGTCGCTTAACAGTTGGGTGACCAAAAAAAAGTTAGTGATCAAATTGTAATTTTATTATATAAATATTTGCTCATATTAAGTTGTTTTATTTGTTTATATAATTACTTATATTTATCTTTGTTTGCCAACGTGTTTTGTCAAACACAAATGTAAGATCTCTAAACCTGGGAGTGATAGAACGTGATTCACTTGTTGTATTGTGAATTAAAAATAGTAGAATTACTCACTGAGCTAAACTCGGCAAACGTAGGGACTCGGCAAACGTAGGGAAATGGACTTACCTAAACAAAATTCAGTGTTTTTCATTATTTTTTTCTTTTTACAATTTTTACAGTATCAAGTCGTAATTATCATTGTAATTAGAAACTTTCATTCTAAGTTAATAACTTAAACAATTAACAACTTTATAAGGTCTGAACCGTTATATATATTATTCGTGCACCAAATTCTTGGCCCATGGAAACAAGCTAACATATATTTTTAATTCACAAATAAATAGTCATATTATATTTTAATTATATTTTTGAGTCATGCTCAAAGGTGATAATCCAACATGACATTGCACATGTTTTTGGGTGACATGAACGAAACGGCAGGGTGAGGTAGCAATTTTGTTTGGTTTCATTCATGCGAGGGCTTTTGAATACAAAATCAGACTCCTCCGGCTTCCCAATTGCATTAATACGATAAACTACAAATTAAGTCTCCAAATAAACTTCACTTGATTTAGATTAATTTATCAAACAATGCTGACAATGGGTCTTTATCATAGGATATTGAAGGGCAAGCATATAGACAAGATATGTGTCCTGAAAACACCTCAAATATGCATCGCAACAATTTGGACTTTGGACTATATAGTTTCCAAATTAAGAATACATCACAGTCGGTGTGCCTAATCATTTTTCTAATTATTTATCAAAACAATTATCATAAACAAGACTTCGCAGGGCACGCAGCAGAAAGCCAAGATGGGGAAAGACTTGGACAATATATAAGTCTAGGAATTCATCACATTTGGTGTGCCTCTTCATTTTTCTATTTCATCGCAAACTCTTCCTCCACCATGGCTTCCAAAAACCAGCTGCATCATCATTTCACTTGTTTGGCCTTACTAATCTTCATATTGGGTGTATGTGAAGCCACATCCCGCGCTGCTCTTGAAGATGCATCCATGTACGAGAGGCATCAACAATGGATGGTCCAATTCGGACGAGTTTACAAGGACACCAACGAGAGGCAAAAGCGTTTCCAGATTTTCAAACAAAATGTGGCACGCATCGACTCTTTCTATGCTGCCAACAACAAGCCGTACAAGCTCGGTGTGAACCAATTTGCAGATCTTACCAACCAAGAGTTCACTGCTTCTCGAAATGGGTTCAAGGGCCATATGTGTTCCAACACGGCTACCAATTTCAAATACGAGAACGCCACCGCATTGCCTTCTACCGTGGATTGGAGAAAGAAAGGAGCTGTTACACCTATCAAGGACCAAGGCCAATGCGGTCTGCTCTAATTTCTTGTTCCCAGAAACATTACTAAAATATTACTATGCTTTCTTCTTTGTCTGTGTTGTGTTCTAACTATGTGTGTGTCTCGATCATGTGATGCTGATATATAGGATGCTGTTGGGCGTTCTCGGCCGTGGCAGCCATGGAAGGGGTTACTAAGCTGACAACAGGAAAGTTAATTTCCTTGTCCGAGCAGGAACTGGTGGACTGTGACACCAAGGGTGAGGATCAAGGCTGCGAAGGTGGTCTAATGGACGACGCATTCCAATTCATCGAGAAGAACAAAGGCCTAACAACCGAATCCATTTACCCCTACAAGGGAGTCGATGGCACATGCAATACCAACGAAGAAGCCAACCATGCGGCTAAGATAAATGGGTTTGAAGATGTGCCTGCCAATAGTGAAGATGCATTGCAGAAGGCCGTTGCCAACCAACCCGTTTCAGTTGCCATCGATGCCGGGGGGTTCGACTTCCAGTTCTACTCGGGTGGTGTGTTTACGGGAAGTTGTGGCACCGATCTGGACCACGGAGTGACGGCTGTTGGATATGGAGAGGATGGTGGGACTAAGTATTGGTTGGTGAAGAACTCTTGGGGCAGTAGCTGGGGTGAAGAAGGCTACATTAGGATGCAAAGAGATGTGGACGCAAAGGAAGGCCTTTGTGGCATTGCAATGGAAGCATCCTACCCTACTGCATAAACATAACTTAAACCATAGTTGCCTTTTCTATAAATTCTCATATTATGAATTTCACACCTGCTACTCTACGTGATTGTACTATGAACAATGTAAACACACTTTGAGTGGGATACCCCATTGTCTATATGTATACATGCTACTCCATATGAACGATGTAAATATAGCTTATACATATTAAGGAGAACCCCAATGCCTATTAAAAATAGTCTATAATTTTAAGGGCTGACTTAATTATATTCCAAAATCAAATATATATGAAATCTATTTATGATAAAGAATGTAAATGATATCAAATGATTATATGAAATCAAATACAAGAGGCAATAAACCCTAGTTTATATTAGGGCATGATGTGGCCCCCTTAGTTTTACTTTAAGTAGAATTTGTATTTTCTATTAAAATATTATTATTTAATTAGACATTATTCAAACAAAACCCTTGGACTATTTCTCTATAAATAGGAACTATGCTGACATACACTTTTTGAGCATCGATCTCCTATAGAAAAATAGTGGCAATTTATTTTAAGAATAAATTCAAGTTTCGCAAGAATACTCATAGTTACCGGTCTATATAGAGAATTAAATTTCCTAATGAAGGGCTCGATTTTAAGAAAAATTTTCCATTAAGCCTAAAAACACTGTTTTCTAAACTGATTTTATTAACAAATATAAGTTCCTTTCATGAACAGATTAGTGCTCTCTATCTCTTGTACATAAAACAATAACTAAGTCCCCAATTTATATGCATTAGTCAACTTTTATAATCGAGTTAGTATGGTTGCCTTGAAATATTGAAATTGGACCCCAATTTGACTTCCTTATTAACGCATGAAATAAATTAAAAGATATCTTCCTCACTTAAACTTCTTCGATGTGGTATTTCTTTAAAAAAAATTATACTAGGACTCCTTTAAAATAATCTGGTTTTACCAACTCCCTTCATCAATCATAATCTCAAAAATTTATGCTTAATATCCTTAGAAAGATGCATAAAGATAATCAAGATAATCGAGTCAAAATATGCCAACAAAATAAATAAGTTACACTACATCTAGTTGCAAAGTGAGTCGCAACTAACAGTATAATTGGCAGAATTAGCAACCATTGTTTTTTTTTTTTTGCACAATAAATTGATGACAACAATTAAACAGAAGCTATTATTTTAAATAAACATAATAAAAAAGTTAACCTTTAATATTTACTCATTTTGTAACTTTGGCGCTAATATTTTTAAGACCACTTTAGTCCTCAACCTTCAAATTTTAGTCAAATTACTCAATTTTTATTGAAAAACTGGTGGAACTGTTAAAATTTTAATGGTACTAATGTGGTAAACTACATAGGAGCCTACATGTACTTCATTGCTAACAAGGATAATTTTTTGGAAAAAAATTATTATTATTATTAAAAATCATCAAATTTTAAATTATTATTATTTGAAGTTTTTATGAAATAAACATTCACAATCACATAAGTTACAACATTAATGATGTTGGGACTTTAATTATCTAAAATGTGTTTTTTTTTTCAAAATGTCAAAGGGAGAATTGTTAGACTTTAACTATCTATGTTTCAACTACTACATGCTCTGTTAGAACATCAATTGGGGCAAGAAGTTGGGATAGATAAAGTGCAGAGTTTTGGTTGGCACTTGTGACTTGTATATTTTTGTTACGGGTCGAAACAACAAATGATCATTGTATTGTGCTCCACTTGATTTTATTTATCAGGTTATATATTTTTATCCCTTAGTAGAATTTTAAGAGAGATGAACTATTTTTTTAATGGACAACAAATTTTATCCTTATTTTTTAAAGCCTTTGACTTAGCTTGGAGTTTAAGGCTTTGCTTGGAAAGTCAAAATGGAGATTTTGTGTGAATAATTCTTTTATTTTAAATGTTTATTTATTTCTTTAGTTACTTAGAGAAGGCGTTGATTTCATACTATAAATAAATTATTAGTTTTATGTGTAACTTTAATAGGTAGAAGGAGGATCAATTTATATATAATTAACTTTTACTTTGGTATGTCCGTCAAGTAATCAGATAAATGAAAACAAATGATTTAATTTAGTATTAAATTGAATATCTTAATTACTTTAAGTTGAGTCGACTTAATTTTTCCCTTATATTTGGACTAAAATCTTACCGTGTACCAAATCATATTAGCAACACCCCCACTCTGTTTTTGCCAAGGCAAAAGTTTTAGGAAGAAAACGCAGATGGAATCAATGAAATGGAATCAAATTGAGGAAAACAAGGATGATCGACACCTTGTTATAACATTAGATGGGACAATCTCGATTCACTGTGTTGTAGCTGCACAAAAACGCATAGATTTTTAGATCTCTTAATGGCATAATTAAATTCAATCAATGTTGATTTGGTTGTCAAAAAGGTGAAGTTTGTTGAGTTGATTTGCAACTAGGAGAAGACAACTTGGTAAGGGGGAGGATAACTTGCAGCAAATGTTCAAACTTGAGATGAGATGGTGACTGATGGCTACGACATTTTACATTGCTGATTTGGTTTTGAAAGATTGCATATTTTCTTTTTCTTGTTGCCTCGTGTTGGTGATCATGGTGCTAGTTTAAAGTTGGTGCTATTTTGTTGGAATTTGTTTTAGACTCAATATCTTATTCCTTGGTTGTGCACTTTGATTGATCATCCTTTATGTATTCTTTATGATTTGAGATGTTTGGTTGACTAATTGACGAATAAACATACATGTTTATAGCCCAAGCTAGTAGGGGGGATTTTTAAACATGATATTTTGTGATGCATTCTCCTAGGGGGAGTTCTTTATTTTGAAGTCAATTTCAGAGGAGGAAACTCTTTGACATTTTTTCCCAAAAGGGGGAGAAGATTAGCTGTAAAAGAGCTTTGGTCATGCTAAGCTGTTGATGGTGATTGATGTTAATGCTTATTTAAACTTGATTTCGATTTTTTTTTCGAAGATACTTTCTTAAGTTTTCAATTTTATACTCCATGCTTATATTACATTCGAACTCCTTGGCTAATAATTTGATTTGATGTCAAAAAGGGGTTTTAGTATGATGTTGTGTGTAACACTCTATTTTTCAGTGGTGTTGGAAACAGTAATTTTGAAATCACAATTTCAATGAGTGAGTCCATAAATATTGTTATTTAATATTTATGAGTCAAATATAATATTATATTTAATTTTTATCTGGTAATTTTTGCTAATTGAAAGATTAGTCAAGTACAAGTGATTTTGAAAAATGAGGTATCGGGACATCGTTTCTATGAAACGAGCCCGTAAATATTTAAAGATATTTATGAAGTTACTAAATATGTATATTGAAGTTTGGTCTAGAAATGTTAACATTTATATAGTTAATTAATGAAAATGACTAAATCGTAAAAGACGTAAAATTTAATCACTATCGAATTTTATTAGTTAAATGGCTCAATCAATAAATGTGCAAGGGTTTATAATGTAATTTGACCATAATTAAGTATATTGGACGGTTGAGGGAGAATTTTAGTTGAAATTAAATTAAATTAAATAAAGTAATTAAAAATATAAAAATGAAAACCATCATATTCCAATTAGTATTTTTACCACTGAAATAAGAGAAACAAAAACTTGAGGAGCCATTGTTGATAGCTTAAGGTTAACCAACATTAGATTTATGCATATCAAGTTGTTGACTTAGGCAAAAATGAAAAATTGTCGAATAGTTTTTGATATTTAAAGCATTACTGTTTTGTCAGGAAAGTTCAAACGACTTACATGATTTCAAATTCGTTGTTAAATTATGTTAATTATTTATATATAATCTAATGTAAGTTGGAATCAGACTATTCAGTAATGAAATTAGGTTGAATTGATTTGTTGAGATAATTTCGATGGACCTAGTAAAAGTCTCATATACGAGATTAAATATTGAGTTCAGATTAGACCGAGCTCCAGCATTTGTTGCAGACTCGGATATAAATGTGACTCAGGTTTAGTCTGGACTGGTAATTTATTTTCGTTTTAAATGTTTAGCCTAGAGCGATAACCTTACATGTATTTATAGCCCTACCCAATCTATTTTTTGTGTTGTCAAAGGTTTAGCCCGAATAGGTAACCTGATATATATATTTTTGTATTTGATTAACTAGGACGAGCATCAGATGTTATTTGCACTCGTATATTGAGTTTCTTTTACAAAGTTCCATCGGTAATTCAAAGGATAAATAGTATGAATTTGTGATGTTAATGTGGATGAAATATAAACTTTGAATATATGTATGTTCATTACTTATTGACTTGGAATTGTTGAACTATGTCATGATAGGGAAAATATTTTGAATAGCTATTTGCGTTTAACTATTAAATGAGTAAAGTAAGTTATTGAATTGAATTGTATGAACTTACTAAGTATTTTATATACTTACTTTTTTTATGTTCTGTAGATTTTGGACATTCTTAACATGTCAATCGGATCAATGGTAGATTTTTGAAGTTTGAAAATGTGGACTTGTGGCATGTATATAGGATGTCTACTTTGCAAATTAATGATCATGTTTTAATACTTTGGTTATGAATAAGATTATAATTAACCTTGATATATTAAGTGCTTGGTACCTAATTTACATTTAGTAAGTTGATGATGTTAGCCAATATTTGAATGACATTATGTGTAAGTTTAGGTAATAGCATGACTTGATATTGAATGTTGGTAATTGTTAATGTTTGGAGTGAATGACTTGAATGGTATAAAACGGTTAAAAGCATGGTTTAGTAAGGTATGCTTAAATTGTGAAAATAGATTCTTATGTTTTGGGTCACTTATTGAACTTTGATTATTAATATCTTAGTTAAAGTAATGACGATTGTATTAGTATGATTAGACATGAAAAATCTTGGTATGAATGATTGATGGTTCATGATTGAATTGTGGTCCCAAATGAGGCATACTGGTTAAGCTTAGATTGAATTTTAAATTAGCATGTTTTGACATGTTTTAATGAGGTTTGAATTGGTATAAATAGATGTAAATGGTACATCTTGATTTCTAAGAAAGAATGGATGACATTGCTCGAGTTTGAAGCTGCTTTGGGTACGCACGGCCTGTGACATGGTTTGTCACACGACCATGTGCCCCACACGGTTGTGTGACACGGTCTATAACACGAGTGTGTGCTCTGTTTAAGTTTTCCTGATTTTAGGTCCACACGAAACCAGTTGGTTACATGGTCTGGAGAGACGGCTGTGTGTCTCCTCTTACACGGTCTAAGCTCTACTACAGGGTTTGGCCATACGGCCATGTCCCTACACCACACAGTCTCTGCCCTATCACACGGCTTGGCCACACAGTCGTGTGACCCATATTTTCACTATTTACCTATATTTTTGTAAAAGTTTCAATTTAATCCAGAAGTATTCTTGGTTTGTTTGAAATGTTCCGTAAGTTCGAATTAGGTCTCGATATAATTGAATAGCATGGAAATGATCTTTTTGTCTATGTTTGATTGATTGGTGAACATTATTAACTTTTATAGTGGTAATATCTTATAACTCGAGTTCGGCGACTAGACCGAGGGTATGGGGTGTTACACTGCGAATTAAAGGGAGACTTATTTTCTTATTGTTGGTTATTTTTTAATCATTAGCTAAAATGTGTTTTTTTTTTCTTCAAAATGTCAAAAGGTGAGATTGTTGAACTTTAACTATCTATGTTTCAGCTGCTACATGCCATGTTAGAACATCACTTGATTTTATTTATGCAAGTTATTTATTTTTATCCCTTTGTAGAATTTGAAGAGAAATGAAGTATTTTTTTAATGGGCAGCAAATTTATCCTTCTTCTTTAAAGTCTTTTGACTTAGTATTACTTGGAGCCAACGATGATTTGAATTTGCTTGGAGTTTAAGGCTTTGTTTCGAAAATCAAAATAGAGATTTTGTGTGGACAATTCTTTTATTTTATATGTTCATATATATCCCTGGTTACTTGGAGAAGGTGTCGATCTCATACTATAAATAAACTATTAGTTTTATGTTTAACTTTAATAGGTAGAAGGAAGATGAAAATAAACTTTTGCTCTAGTATGTCCATCAAGTAACCGAAAAAATGAAAAAAGAACGAAAATTAAATATCTTAATTACTTTAAGTTGAGTCATCTAATTTGAGACTTAAATTTGCCCATATATTTGAACAAAATCTTACCATATACATATTTCGGTATTCGTCTAGACCAATTCATACTAGCAACACCCGCTCTCACTTTTTGGAAAGGAAAAAGTAAAATTGTTAACCAAATACATACCCTGTCATTCACCCTCACCCCGTTCAATTTACACCATGGCAAATTTAATAAACCATCCTCCCATTGAAAAAAACTATACTTAAAATTTAAACTTTCTATGAAATCTAATTCTTTTGAGATTAATTATGGTTTCCTTTTCAATAATAGATTTTCAAAACCAAAATTAAGTACTCCCAATGAGTGTTGCACTCAACACTTTTGAGCGATTTTCAAACTCTTCATATCCTTCACCTAACAACATTAATTCTAAGCCTATGAATACAGTTATTTCTAGCTCTAGCTACGAAGTCCTTGGTGTTTCTATTCCCATCCTTCACGCACATGGACCTCACCTTTTATCTCCAAATGGACACTATATCATTACGCAATCCATAGGTGTTTAGTACACTCCCTCTTCTCCAAAGTCCTTCCTCGCCTAAGTCCCTTTCATTGCCCAAACCATTTAAGACTTCAATTAATTAAATTATAAGCACATACATAGAGAGATGGGAGCATAGGTTTCTAGTATATCTACGGATGTGTAAGTAACATTGTTAGAAAAACCGAAAAAGCTAATTTATTTCAATTCATAAGAAAGGGTGTCCATTGCCTACTTGAAAAATTGGTTTTTGGTTCTTTGTTTGATAGTGACACCAAGGATAGATAATTCCTCACAGTTAACGTGCCTTTCCATTTTTCCAATTTATCAATAATACGATAAACTATAAGTCTTCCAGATCAACTTAAAAGCTGGTTCATTTAATTTATGAAAACAATTCTCATATTGGGTCTTCATCACGCAGCAGATAGCCAAGAATAGATGGAGAAAAAATAGGACTATACATATATGTCTAGGAATTCATCACATTTGGTGTGCCTCTTCATTTTTCTATTTCATCGCAAACTCTTCTTCCACCATGGCTTCCAAAAACCAGCTGCATCATCATTTCACTTGTTTGGCCTTACTAATCTTCATATTGGGTGTATGTGAAGCCACATCCCGCGCTGCTCTTGAAGATGCATCCATGTACGAGAGGCATCAACAATGGATGGTCCAATTCGGACGAGTTTACAAGGACACCAACGAGAGGCAAAAGCGTTTCCAGATTTTCAAACAAAATGTGGCACGCATCGACTCTTTCAATGCTGCCAACAACAAGCCGTACAAGCTCGGTGTGAACCAATTTGCAGATCTTACCAACCAAGAGTTCACTGCTTCTCGAAATGGGTTCAAGGGCCATATGTGTTCCAACACGGCTACCACTTTCAAATACGAGAACGCCACCGCATTGCCTTCTACCGTGGATTGGAGAAAGAAAGGAGCTGTTACACCTATCAAGGACCAAGGCCAATGCGGTCTGCTCTAATTTCTTGTTCCCAGAAACATTACTAAAATATTACGATGCTTTCTTCTTTGTCTGTGTTGTGTTCTAACTATGTGTGTGTCTCGATCATGTGATGCTGATATATAGGATGCTGTTGGGCGTTCTCGGCCGTGGCAGCCATGGAAGGGGTTACTAAGCTGACAACAGGAAAGTTAATTTCCTTGTCCGAGCAGGAACTGGTGGACTGTGACACCAAGGGTGAGGATCAAGGCTGCGAAGGTGGTCTAATGGACGATGCATTCCAATTCATCGAGAAGAACAAAGGCCTAACAACCGAATCCATTTACCCCTACAAGGGAGTCGATGGCACATGCAATACCAACGAAGAAGCCAACCATGCGGCTAAGATAAATGGGTTTGAAGATGTGCCTGCCAATAGGGAAGATGCATTGCAGAAGGCCGTTGCCAACCAACCCGTTTCAGTTGCCATCGATGCCGGGGGGTTCGACTTCCAGTTCTACTCGGGTGGTGTGTTTACGGGAAGTTGTGGCACCGATCTGGACCACGGAGTGACAGCTGTTGGATATGGAGAGGATGGTGGGACTAGGTATTGGTTGGTGAAGAACTCTTGGGGCAGTAGCTGGGGTGAAGAAGGCTACATTAGGATGCAAAGAGATGTGGAAGCAAAGGAAGGCCTTTGTGGCATTGCAATGCAAGCATCCTACCCTACTGCATAGACATAACTTAAACCATAGTTGCCGTTTCTATAAATTCTCATATTATGAATTTTACACATGCTACTCTACGTGATTGTACGATAGACAATGTAAACACACACTTTGAGTGGCATACCCCATTGTCTATATATATACATGCTACTCCATATGAACGATGTAAATATAGCACATACATATTTAGGAGAACCCCATGTCTATTAAGTCTAGCTATAATTTTAAGGGTTAACTTAATTATATATCAAAATCAAATATATATGAAATCAATTTATGATAAGAATGTAAATGATTTCTAAAATTAAATATCAAATGATTATATGAAATCAAATACAGGAGGCAATAAACTCTATTAGGGCATGACGTCGCCTCCTTAGTTCTACTTTAAGTAGAACTTATATTGTTTATTAAGATATTATTATTTAATTAGACATTATTTGAACATAACTCTTATACTATTTCGGTATAAATAGGAACTATGAGTTAACTTGCTCACATACACTTTTTGAGCATTGATATTCTATCGAAAAATAGTGGCAATTTATTTTAAGATTAAATTTAATTTTCGCAAGAATACTCATAGTTACGGGTCTATATAGAGAATTAACTTTCCTTTTGAAAGTAAAAAAAAGTTTTCATTCTATGCAGTTATTCAATTTGTTGAGTCCACGATCAAAGCAATTCAGAGTTCGAGAGTAGCAGAGAAGATCAACCGATTGAAAGTCGGGAAACCACTTAGATTGCCTTCGCACAAAGCAAAAATATATATCATAATGGCTCGATTTTAAGAAAAAACTTCCGTTATGCCTAAAAACATGATTTTCTAAACTGATTTTATTGAGAAAAATATGTTCCTTTCATGAAATGATTACTGCTCTCTATCTATTGTACATAAAACATTAACTAAGTCCCCAATTTATAGGCATTATTCAACTTTTATAACTCAGTTAGTATGATTGCCTTGAAACCTTGAAATTGGACCCCAATTAGACTTCTTTATTAATGAATGAAATAAATTAAAAGATATCTTCTTCATTTAAACTTCTTCGATGTGGTATTTCTTCAAAAAAAGAAAAAGATTATATTAGACTCCTTTAAAATAATCTGGCTTTACCAATTCTCTTCATCAATCGTAATCTCAAAAAATTATACTTAATATCCTTAGAAAGATGCATAAAGATAATCAAGATAATCGAGTCAAAATTTGCGAACAAAATAGATAAGTTACACTACATCTAGTTGCGAAGTGAGTCGCAACTAACAGTATAATTAACAGGACTAGCAACAATTTTTTTTTGTCTGCACAAAAAAATTGATGACAGCAATTAAACGTAAGTCATTATTTTAAATAGACATAATAAAAAATTTAGCCCTTAATATTTACTCATTTTGTAACTTTGGCCCTAATATTTTTAAGACCACTTTGGCCTTCAACCTTCAAATTTTAGTCAAATTACTCATTTTTTATTGAAAAACTGGCCGAACTGTTGATATTTTAATGGTACTGATGTGGTAACCTACATAGAAGCCTACATGTACTTCATTGTCAACGAGGATAATTTTCTTCTCTTCTGCCTATGGTTTTTTTATTCTGAAAGGGTTTCCACGTAAAAAATTTATGTGTTTTTTATTTTTATTTCTCTTTTCCTTGAGATATATTGTTATTACCGACGTTCTATTTTCTCAAATTGGTATCAGAACTTCCAAGTTGTTCATCTCAATCAGGGTAATGGCGTCTTTGAAGTATGAAATTTTGCTGTTGGATCACAACACTAGATTTGCGTTGTGGAAGATTAAGATGCAAGCATTTCTTGCGCAGATGGATTTCAAGGATTCCTACTAGGGATAGATAAGATGCCTTCGACATTAACTGATAAAGAGAAGAAGCGTAAGGATCGAAAGGCATTAACACAATTAAATCTGCATTTGTCTAAAGAAGTTTTACAGGATGTGATGAAGGAGAAGACCGCCACTGCATTATGGAAGTGGTTGGAACAAATATGTATGTCGAAAACTCTAACCAGCAAGTTGCATATGAAGTAGCGTCTTTGTGCTCATCATTTGGAGGAAGGTGCATCTGTGCACAAACACTTAACAGTGTTTAAAGAAATTCTCTCAAACTTGGAGATCATGGAGGTTCAGTATGATAAGGAAGATCTATGGTTGATTCTACTTTGTTCGTTGCCCCCGTCTTATTCAACCTTTAGAGACATGATTTTATATAGTCGCGAGTCTCTCACAATTGATGAGGTTTATGATTCTTTGACCTCGTATGATAAGATGAAGCATCTTGTGGCTAAACCTGGCTCTAAGAGAGAGAGAGTCTCATTGTTCGTGGGAGACAAGAACGAAATGCTGATGATGTTTGTAGAAGGACACAGGAACGGAATCCTTGCTGTAAATCTAAGGGTAGATCAAAGTCTTCAAGCAGAGGTAAAACTTGTAACTTCTGCAAGAAGAAAGGGCACATTAAATCAGAGTGATATAAGCTACAAAACAAGATCAAAAGGGAGGCTGCGAATCAAAAGGGAAAACAATTAGAAAATTCTGGTGAAGCTGATGTTGTAGAAGACTACAACGATGGAGAACTTCTAGTCGCTTCTATTAGCAATGTACAAGCCCAATTTTAGCCCGGGCTTAAGGCCCAATTACCATTAATCCTTAGCTACCCAAAACCCAACTAGCCTAACCCACCAGCCTAAAACCCGAAGCCCAACTACCCAAGGCCCAATTTCCCCAAAAAAAATATGCCTAGGGTTTCAAAAACTGAAAACCCTAGGTGTTGCCTCTAGGGTCTTTGACCTTTGGCCTTCTGCCACTGCCGTCGGACGTCCCATCCGCGTCCATCATCGCCTATCCACTTGCACCGCCACCTGCAAAGAAGAAAACAAGCAAGAAACAGCAACAACAACAGAAACAATAACATAAATCGGCTATAAAAGCTGAAGAAAGTTTTTTTTAGGGTTTTTTTCTTCTCTTTTCTGGCAACTTTTGTAAAAAAAGGAAGATATCAATAAAAAAACAAAAAAAGATTCAAGGTGATTTCTTTTTTTTTCTCTTCTTCTTTTCGGTTCTGTTTTTTTTTGTTTTTTTTTCGTTTTTACACATAAATAAGGGTAATAATAAAGTAAAAGGGGAAGAAACTCACCGGAAAGGGGGGGTCGCTGGCTTTTTCCTCGTCGGAGGTTCTTCTCCGGTGACGAAACCTACTGTAGAAAGGCCTAACGGCTTTTTCCCCTTCGTTTTTGGTCATTTTGAGGCCAGATCTGGGTTCGGAAGGCTAAGGTCTATGAGGGTACGTCTTTCTTCCCTCTCCGGCCACCGTACACGGCGTCGCCGGCGCCGGCGATCTGACGGCCGATATGGTGGCCCTTAGTCGGAACCCTTGGCCGAAAAGGGGGCATTTGAGAGGATTCTCTTTGTTTTTTTTAAGAAAAAGGGGAAATGAAAATTTTTAACAAAATTTTGGCTTTTATAGCCTATATGAAACA
Source organism: Gossypium hirsutum (assembly GCF_007990345.1). Classification (NCBI taxonomy): domain Eukaryota; kingdom Viridiplantae; phylum Streptophyta; class Magnoliopsida; order Malvales; family Malvaceae; genus Gossypium; species Gossypium hirsutum. The sequence continues at coordinate 6,357,781 of NC_053440.1, forward strand.
ATGTCGTTTTTACTTAACTAGCGCGTCGACTCGACGCGCCTTCCAAGGGTCCGCGTGTTTTTGACCATTGGGCAATTTACGCTTTAGGCCCTTCGGTATTTTCAGTTTGATGCAATTTAGTCCTTTTACGATTTTTCTTTATATTTTAATTTGGACAGTAGATTTGTCCCGTTTTTTAATCAGGTCCTTAGTTCGTTGGACTAATGCGGAAGGGACGCGTGGCCTAAAATTGAGTTTATTTCCCATTTGGCCCCTCACGTTTCCATGCCCTTTCATTTTGGTCCTTCTCTGTGCAATTTATTTTGGTTTTGACCTTTCAATTTCATTTTTATCTCGATTTAGTCCTGTTATTGTTGTTTTCATTATTATTAATCTAATTAGGTTTATATTATTACTATTATTATTATTATCTTTATTATTATTATTATTATTATTAGTATTATGTAGTATTATTATTATTTACTTTTTTTTACTTCAAATTTTGTTGTCTATATACACTTGTATATAGTTTTTATAATATACATATTTTTATAACCTATCTATATATACGTACCTACATATATTTATATTTTATAATTTATATGCATATCTATACATACTTATCTTTATACTTTTTTTTCTCACGAATATGTATATACATACTTATATATATTTTTTACATATTAAAATACGTATATTTTTATATGTACTCTATCTTTATTTTATTTTAATTCACATTTATATATATATATATTTCATTTTCATAAATATACGTACATACATACTTGCATATGTTTTCATGTGTAATAGTTTTAGATATGTGTACATGTATATTTTTCGTATTTTCATAATTTCACATATATCTATATATACATACCTTTTATATTTTTTTTATAATTTTGTTAATTTTGTTCACTCATTTATTTACATGTTTGTTATTATTTGTTTTCTTACTTTAGTTTCTTATTATTTGTTATTTTGTCCGTATGATTGTTTTTTATTGTTTATTGTTTTGCTCGTATCATTTTATTTACATTGTCATTATTATTATTATTTTACATCCATCTTCACTCGGATTTATCAAAAACGGAAAATTTCAAAATAAAAGCAACACTCGGTATTTGGGATTTTCGAGAGAATCGAGCCCTAATGTATTGGGTTCCGATTTTCTTTGTTGAATCTAAATAATCGAGATTACTCATTTTATAAAAAAACATAAATAAAAAGTTCGTTACCGAGAATTCAATACGTCGTGTCCTAATGTATTGGATATGGCACGTTGATATCTCGAGACGAATATTTTTCAAAATAAATGCAATATTCAATGTTTAACATTTGAAGAAATTGTGCCCTAACGTATTGGGTTGCATTTTTCATATGAATTAAACAATCGAACACCCTTTTAAACTTTATTATGCAAGTTTTTAGACAAGCTAATTTCTGAAGAGGTAAAATATCGTGCCCTAACGCATTGGGTGTGACATTTTCTCTTTCTGAAATGATAAAGTCTTAACGAGTAACTAGATTTATAAGTTTTCTTTAAAAGTAAGGATCGTATTTTTAAAATTCTTCAAAGTTTTCAATTTTTGACACTAAGACATTAAGTAATCAACTAGGTACCAATTTTGGGCGTATCGAGGGTGCTAACCCTTCTTCGTGCGTAACCGACTCTCGAACCTGTTTTCCGAATTTTTTGGACCAAAACTGTTGTTTTAATAAAATCAAATCGTTTATAAAAAACAATCACTTTTCAAGGTGACCCGATCACACCTTATCAAAAAGGATTGGTGGCTACTCCCATTTTCGTTTTCATTTTCAAAACCCAAGTCGACCCCGTTTTCATCAAAAAATGGTGTCAATAGCTTGGCGACTCCGTTAGGAGATAAGATTAGAGAGTTAAGCCACGAGTTGATTACTTTTTGTCTTTTTGTTAAAAATTGAAAGTTTGATTTAAATATACGATCTTTTCATTGCATTTTCATTCGTCTTTATTACAAATGTCATTGTTGTGGTTTATAATTGCTTTGTTGGTTTAAATTTTGGGTATCTTTCTGCATTGCATTGCATGACCTTTGGTCACACCCTTTTAAGTGGGAGTAAGACGTTACTCCTTTGTGAGGTTTTCACCTTCGTGCAGGATAGTGAATCGTTTTCGGAATACATCTGTACCTATGTCTTCATGAGATTTTCATCTCCGTGTAGCCATAGGGAAATGTATTCCCCTGAACCGAACTCGGTCTATATGAGCCTATGATGGGTGAAGATCAAGGAATCTGCTGGTTCGGGTACCCTTACTTTAGATCCAAACCTCATGTAGTGAACCTTAGGAGCTCACCCTAGGTAGAACTACATCGAACCCTAGAAGATACCCAAATAGGTATTTTATTTCTGGATTGTATGTTTATACCTGATACTGACTTTGTGTGTTTGCTTTGGATGCATGACATTTCCAACTGCATGGAATTTCATCACAAAAGGTGTTGGTTCATATTCGGTTTCTAGATAGAAAACTTATCATGGAAAGGGGGTTTCTTGATAAGGTGGAAGATAATGCGGCGGTTTGAATTTGGTCAGAAACGACACAATAGGGGAAATGCGATAGTTTGGCTGAAGGATTTGCATCAGAATTATGGGACTTTACCCGTATTAGCATAACTCAGAACAATTTGCAAGAATTGAAGGAAATTTGGGACCAGTGGAACGAGGAGGTCAGACAACTTTTCTATTCCAATTATGGGGATTTTCCGTACCTGCTAGATATGAAGGTAGACAAGCACCTGTCCCGGGCTCTCGCGCAATTTTGGAACCTTGCCTACAGTTGTTTCACGTTCAAAAAAGTCGACCTAGTGCCTAAAATAGAAGAATATATGGCTTTACTTCGGTGTGCGAAGATTCAGGTCGACAAAGTTTACTCGAGAGCCGTAAATCTACCAACCTTTCTGAAGAAATTAATGAACATAACAGGGATGAGTGAGCAGTGGGTTACAGCCCGAATCAAAAAAAAGGGGGATAACAAGTGCATTTCTTGGAAGAATTTGAAAGATATAGTTCTGACGCACTAAGACACGAAGAAGAGGGTAGATGTCTTTGCCTTGAGCATATACGGCTTAGTTATCTTCCCCAGGGCTTTGGGACATGTTGACGAAGCAGTCACCAACTTGCTTGACAGTCTTGATAAAGGCGTTACACCGGTTCCAGCAATTTTGGTAGAAACATTCAGGTCACTAAATGCTTGTCGGAGAGCGGGTGAGGGTAGATTCATTGGATGTGCATAGCTTTTACTCGCGTGGTTCCATAGTCATTTTTGGAAAATTGATAAGGTTTCATATCGGGTCTTCTCTGAAAATTATTCGCCACTAAAGGAGGTAGTAGCTACACAGAGGAGGGATGACATTTCGATGGAAAAGTGGATGGCAATTCTTCAGAACCTGCAAGAAGAAGACCTTGAGTGGAGAGCTCCGTGGTTGCTTCCGGATGAAATCTTGTACCGGTGTGGTGATTTTGATTGGGTTCCTCTGCTTGGAATCTGGGGAGCTGTTTGTTATGCCCCGTTGTTAGTGCTCAGACAGTATAGGTCAAGGAAGTTTATACCTGCAACCTAGGGATTAGCTAAGTGTGAATTTTCGTACGGGGAGGATGGTTATAAGAGGAAGATTCGAGAGATGACCAATGCTTGGAAACAAACTCATCGGATGAAGAGATTGGCCGTAGGCCCAATGACGACTCCTGAGTATATTGAATGACAGGTTAGAAGAATCAATGATAATATCCCCGAACCAAGTCACGTAAGCAGTCAAATGATAGAGGAGCATTTACGGGTCGTCCCTTCTGAATTAGGAATCATAAAGCAAGATTTTGAAAGGAGAAATACAGAATTAGAAAAGTTAAAGCAAATGGAGGAAGAAAAGATGAACTTGAGATTAGACGCAGATGATCAAAAACTCGAGGCAGAAAGATTAAGAAAAGGGAAAACTAAGGCTGGGGAGGATCTAGATAGCTTGAAAACAGATTACAAGAAGTTGCGGTCATCAATGAGAACTGCCGGGTTAGGAAAAACTTCAGAGAAGTGGCGTGAAGAAATTCAAGAAGAAAAGAATAAGGCCGACAGATGGGTTCCAAGAAGTCCAAGTGCAAAATGAGGCTTTAAGGAAGAGTTTGTCAGAGAACCAAAAGGAAAATGGCGTACTAGAGAACAGAGTGACTGAGTTAGAATGATCTTTCCATCGGCATCGAAATCAGAATTCTGTGATGGAATTGAGAGGAAGCTTAAATAGAATTGAAGAAATGAAAGAAAGAATAGAAAAGTTAGAAACAGCATTGCGAAATTGCGAGATCCGGATCGAGTACTTGGAAGTTAATGAAGATCGTCAGAACGAGCAGCTGCATTACTTTCAGAACCAGGTTAGAGATAGAGATCATATTATGGAAGAAGCCGTGGTTCAAATTCAAGAGGTAGCTGATCATCTGCAGACTTTGGCGATGCAAGCTGATGTGCTGAGCGTGAAGTACGAGTTGGAGTCAAGTCGAGGACAAGAGTTAGCCTCGTTACTTAGGAAGATTAGAGTTCTGAGTATTAGGGCTAAGTCGTATCTGTAATCCACCTTATGTAAAGAAGTTTGTTTTCTTGTAAAGTTTTCAAAATGAAATTGAATTAGAATTAACGCCTTTTTGCATTCATTTCATGCATTGCATCACATCATATGCATTAACGACCGGTAAAAGACCCTAATTGAATAAAATTGTTTCAGTTAACCTGGAAAACCAACACCCCTACGGTACTCGAGCGAAATCAAAGAACATGGATTAGAGATTAGAAAAGCTTGAACAGCTCCAAAAAGAAATGCAAGACTAGATGCAAGAGTGGCTAGAAAGAATTCAGCAAGATGTGACAAAAAAGATACGGGAGTCCCAGAATGACATGATGGCTCTATTAACGCAGCTGTTGACCGAAGGAAACGACAAGGGAAAGGATCCCGTAGTTAATGCTGAAAAGGGAAATAATGATGGACCCCTTTACCCTCCAGGCTTTACCCTTTCGCATGTGTATACTCAAGCTAAGGTGTACCCACACAAATCCTCCGTTACAATTAGGCCTCAGCAGTTTTAGGCTGGTGCCTCAATGCCAATGAACTTTCAAACTCGATTAGGTCTTAACATAGGAAAGAACCCTACCAATCCCATCGTCCCTGACTTCGACGAAGTGGCTGAGAAAGAGAAAACAAAAGAAAAATTGCCAGAGCAGTTGTAGGAAAGATGCAAATGGCTCGAAGAAAAATTTAGAGAAATGGAAGATATTGATAATTATCGGGGGATTGACGCTAAAGACTTAATCTTGGTTCCGGATCTAGTACTTCCCCATAAGTTCAAAATGCCAAAATTTGATAAATACAATGGGACCAGTTGCCCGGAGGCACATATTAACATGTTTTGTAGGCGTATGACTGGATACATCGACAAGGACCAGCTACTTATACATTGTTTCCAAGATAGCCTCACTGGGGCAGCATCTAAATGGTACAATCAATTACGTCTTACCCAGATTGGTTCATGGAGGGATTTAGCAAAAGCATTTATGAAACAATACAGTTATGTATCCGATATGGTCCCTGATAGAATTACCCTGCAAAATATGGAGAAGAAGCCGAATGAAAGTTTCAGACAATACGCACAAAGATGGAGGGAGGTTGCCGTTTAAGTTCAGCCACCGCTCCTAGAAAGGGAAATGACTATACTTTTCATTAACACGTTAAAGGCACCATTCATCACACATATGTTGGGAAGTGCCACGAAAAGCTTCTCTGACATAGTTATGAATGGAGAAATTATTGAAAACGCCATAAGGAGTGGGAAGATCGATGCTGGAGAAGTAACCGAAGGGCGGCTTCGAGAAAAAAGGAAAATGAGGTAAGCAACGTGAGTACCTATAACAAAGGTTACTCGAAATCAATCACGGTGAACCAACCAGGAAAGGTAGCTGCTAATCAACAAAGTTCATTAAGACAAGAATCCAGTATAAGACAGAACACAGAAAAGCCGCAGTTCACTCTAATCCCGGTATCATACAAGGAGTTGTATAAAAACTTGTTTGATGCACATATTGTTTCTCCTTTCTATTTAAAACCCCTACAACCTCTGTACCCCAAATGGTATGACGTAAATGCACAATGCGACTATCATGCGGGGATCACAAGGCATTCAATAGAATATTGCATAGGCTTCAAAAAGTTGGTTGAAAGGTTAATTAGCATGGGCGTTGTCAAGATCGATGATTCGCCCAATGTGGAAAATTCATTACCTAACCATGCTGATAAAGGGGTAAATATGATGAGCGGGAATACGGAGAGGAGAATTAAGGTAGATATTACGGAAGTGAGAACCCCTTTGAAATGGGTCTGGAAGAAAATGATGGAAATGAGGTTAATCAGTTCGAATTTAGAGGAGATGTGCAGAGAGACGAGCAATTATTGCAAGTTCCACTACGAAGAAGGACACGAGATCCAGGAATGCACAGAGTTCAGAACCTTAGTTCAAAGCATGATGGACAATAAGGAGGTGGAGTTCTATGAAGAAGTCGAGGAAGGAGGAAGTATATGTAGGATCACCGGCACCCCTACGGTGCAGCGAAAAAATTAAAAATTGGTGACCCTAACCACGGATCCATGTGTGAGGAATGAATCGGGGTGAAAAAGGTTACGAAATTACCTAATTATTTTCTGAGTAGACAACAACTTCTCAACAACGTGTAGTCTGATCTACAGTCGAACCAAGCCGCAATCTATCGAGACTCTGACCTCTACGTAATCCACCCAGTTGACTATAAACGGAAGAAATCCCCAAAACAGTTTTGACAATGATTTTTCTTTAACGGCTGCTAGACCCTCAAACAAAGAAAAACGGGATTCTTATATATCTTTTTATTTTTAGGGTTTTTAGGAATTAAATAAATATAATAATATTTTAAACCGAAAATTATAATTACATTAATTATAATATAATTTCGGTAAACCATATATTTATTTGAATTCATATGCTAACCAAATTCATGTCCTCATTATGCGTACAACAACCTTGTACATAATGTGTTGTAAATTTGATTACCGAATTAAATTAATTCTATAATTAATTTAATTCAAGCGACACCCAAAAACAATACCAACTATGGTTTATTTCGTTCATTTCAACTATAGGGTGTGACCCTGTAGGTTCCTGTAATGTTAGCAGTAATACTAGAACGATTCCAATGTTACAAACAATGAGTGGCATCTAGCAATGCATCATTGCTACCTAAGTCACAAGAGATCATGATTCGACATAACTTTTTTATGATTAACCTTTTATACAATAATCCTTAAGTCCTTTATCTCTGGATTGGACACAAGTCATGGAATAGTCACACTTGTATAGTCCATTCCATGTTCCTTGATATCTTAAGCAGACTACGATATGCAAATAAGTATGACATCTCATATCAACTTATTTGAGCATGGCCATGCATTTCTAGTCTCACTTAATCAAGTGGCCTAATATATTACTCCCATTATGTAGGAGGGACTTATTCTATATCAACCAACCATATCCCTCTACATCGATTGTGGTATATCCAACATCAGCCTTTATAGAACAACCAGTTACGGTGTACGTTTGACTGTATCAAATATACTACTCACGATGTTAGGATTATGATGATCTCAAGTCTGAGAATCATATACATATTAATCACTATGAGTAATGTCGTGACAATTACATAATAATCCAAGAAACATACTCTAATGGGTCAGTCCAATATGTTGTTCTCCAATACACATATTCATGCATCGATTCTGACATTCCATATCAGTGACAACTCTTTATCATCAATCAACTACATGTTAGTCTTAATGCATTATTGTTGTCCTATCCAACAATAATATTTGACTAAGGATCGTTTAAGAATAATCACATTATTCTTAGGACATTATTATAAAACAGTTTATTTATACACACAGAAAAGAAACTGAAATAATAATGGTAACGCCTTATATTAATAAACATGATAAATTAAGTATGTTTTTACAACCATCTCATGATTGATCTTTGGGCATACTCTAATAGTATATGCTCGTCAGAATCAACAACAAGGGTTCTGAAGATTAGCCATCCTGTAGTCATTATCTCGCAACCAAAGAAGAACAAGGCGGAGGTACCAGTAACGCCGAAGATAATGATCAAAAAGCCCACAACTTTCCCTTACAAGGATAATAAGAAAGTTTCATGGAACTATGTGTGCAAAACAACTGTTCAAGAAAAGGGAATTCAGCTAGTGTTGTGGAAGATGATCAAGGCGTGGGATCTTATGCACGCAGTGGGAAGCGCTATGATTTGATAAGTCCTCCTGCCGAGCCGGTAAAGGGAAATGCCATCATGACTGAGCAAGAAAAAAAGAATATAGCCAAGCCTGCGTTACCTATCATCGAGCCAGTGAAAGAAGAAGAAGCCAATGAGTTCCTTAAATTCCTGAAGCACAGTGAATATAGTGTTGTGGAGCAATTGCATAAACAACCAGCCCACATATCCATGTTAGAATTACTTTTAAGCTCTGAAGTGCATCGAAAGGTGTTGATGAAAGTGTTGAATGAAACCTATGTGGCTAATGACATTTTTGTCAACAAGTTGGATCGGTTGGTCAACAACATAAGCGCCGATAACTTTATCTTCTTTAACAACGACGAAATACCACCCGGAGGCATAGGGACCACCAAAGCTTTGCATATCACCACCCGATGCAAAGAGTATACCTTGCCAGGTGTTCTGATAGATAATGGGTCAGAATTGAATGTATTGCCCCTATCCACACTTAACAGGCTGCTTGTGGATAGCTCGCATATAAAGACTTGTCAAAATATAGTGAGGGCATTCGATGGCACAGAAAGAAAGATCATAGGAAAAATCAAGATACATTTGTTGATCGGCCTAACTATTTACGAGGTGGACTTTCTCGTAATGGATATCAAGCCTTCCCATAATTGCCTATTAGGAAGGCCATGGATACATTCAGCGGGAGTTGTACCATCATCGTTGTATCAGAAGCTAAAGTTGGTGTCAGAGGGTCAGTTGGTGACAATAAATGTCGGGGAGGATATCATAGCGACTGTAGCTAATGATGCACCTTACGTGAAGGCCAATGATGATGCAGTTGAATGCTCCTTTCGATCTTTGGAGTTTGTAAACGCAACATTTATTGCTGAGGGGGCAAAATTCTCATGCCGAAAATATCTAAGACCACGATGATGAGGTTGCAATTGATAGTGGGAAAAGAAGCCTTACCCGGAAGAGGATTAGGGATATATCTCCAAGGAAGAACTGAGGCTCCAATGCTGAAGGAAAAACAAGATCGCTTTGGCTTAAGATATAAACCAAACATGAAGCAGAGAAGGAAAGAGTTGAAAAAAAGGCAAGAAAGGAGACGGACACGCCTAAATGGAGAGGAAGTTAAATGGGAGCCAATGATAATTCCCCACATATCCAAAATCTTTGTATCAGGGGGGATCATTCATCCTGAGAAAAGTGTGCTGAGGGAGGAGAGCATCAATGCCATACATGAAGACACGAAGGAAGAAAGGATTATGTTAGATATCTGTCCCTATGAACCAGGGAGTGTTCTAAATAATTAGACTGTAGAAGAAATACCTGAAGTTTTTAGAACTTTCTCAGAGTAATATTCAAAACATGTTTGTTGTTTTAGCGTAGAATACAATGAAAACTTTTTGTGAAATGGGCATATGTCTGAACATCGTTATTTTAATGGAATATGACTTTGCAATTATTTTGAGAAAATATTCTTTCATTACTTTTACACTAATAGTCATTGTGGATTCTTTCATTCTTTTGGATTTTCTTCTCAAATCATTCATTCATTAATTCATAAACATACCATAAATAAATATTCTTAAATTCATACATTCTTTGTATATTCTTTGATACTTATAACATGTCCCCAGATATCAATGATGTGAGTAGCTCTACTATGGAATCAGAAAATCTTTTTGAGCAGGATATATGTTTAGAGGGATCTCATGACTTTGAAGATAACATAGATTGTAACCTATCTCCAGACTTGTTGAGGATGGTAGAGCTGGTGGAGAAACAAGTCCTACCTCACAAGGAAACGGTGGAGACTGTAACCCTAGAGGAGGGAAATGTGGTGAAGATTGGAACATGCATGATTGAAGGGGAAAAATAGGACTTTATTGAGCTACTTTGAGAGTTCAAAGACGTCTTCGTATGGTCATACAAGGATATGCCCGGGTTAGGTACCGATATTGTAGTTCATCGTCTTCCTATAAATGAGGATTGTAAACCAGTTCAGCAAAAACTTCAAAGAATGAGGTCTGATGTTGTACTAAAAATAAAAGAGGAGGTTCAAAAGCAATTCGATGCTGGGTTCCTACAAACGATCAAATACTCGGAATGGGTAGCCAACATTGTACCCATCCCTAAAAAAGATGGGAATGTACGAATGTGTGTAGATTATAGAGATTTGAATAAGGCTAGTCCAAAAGATAATTTTCCCTTGCCTCACATCGATACCCTAGTGGATAACATGGCAGGGAACTCATTATTCTCCTTCATGGATGGTTTCTCAAGATATAACCAAATTAAGATGCATCCTAAAGATATGAAGAAAACCACGTTCATAACCTTATGGGGAACTTTCTGTTATAAAGTGATGCCATTTGGGTTGAAAAAAGCGGGAGCCACCTACCAAAAAGCCTTGGTGACCCTCTTCCACAATATGATGCATAAGAAGATTGAAGTATATGTTGAAGACATGATCGCAAAATCCCGGACGGAAAGAGAACACGTACCAGTGTTAAGAAAGTTGTTCTTAAGATTAAGAAAGTTCCAACTCAAACATAATCCAGCCAAATGTATCTTTGGAGCTAGGTCAGGAAAACTTCTGGGGTTTGTAGTCAGTGAAAAAGGGATTGAAATTGATCCAGATAAAGTCAAGGCAATTCCAGATTTGCCTCCACCACGTACCCAGAAAGAAGTTCGAGGTTTCTTAGGAAGATTGAATTACATTACTCAGTTCATTTCGCAACTGACCGAGAAATGTGACCCTATATTCCGTCTTCTGAAGAAACATAATCCAGATGTGTGGAATAAAGAATGCCATGAGGCTTTTGACAAGATAAAACAATACTTGTCCAATACTCCAGTGTTGTCACCATCTAGGCCAGATAAACCACTAATCCTGTATTTAACAGTGTTCGACAACTCCATGGGATGTGTGTTAGGTCAACATGATGAGACTGGAAAGAAGGAGAAGGTGATTTATTATCTCAGTAAAAAATTAACTGACTGTGAAATGAGATATTCACCCATTGAAAAGTTATGTTGCGCCTTGGTCTGGACGACACGGAGATTAATGCAATAATGATCTATCATACGACTTGGTTAATCTCAAAGTTAGACCCTCTAAAGTATATGATGGAGTCAACTGCGTTGAATGGGAGGATGGCTAGGTGGTAGATCCTATTCTTCGAGTTTGACATAGTTTACGTAAATGAGAAGGTCGTCAAAGGGAGCGCAATAGCAGACATTTTGGCTAGCAGAGCTTTAGAAGACTATGAATCTCTAAATTTTGACTTCCCGAATGAAGATCTGATGTATGTGGCAGCCGCTGAAGAGGATTCTCACGAAAATTACCCTTGGAAGCTAAACTTTGACGGAGCTTCGAACGCTATAGGTAATGGAATTGGGGCAGTCCTTGTATCCCCTAGTGGAGATCATTATCCTTTTATTAGCAAATTGGATTTTGATTGCACCAATAACATGGCTGAATATGAAGCTTGCATTATGGGCATCCGGGCAGCCATAAAACAAAAAATTAAGACACTAGAGATATACGGTGACTCTACATTGGTAATATACCAGCTCAAAGGGGAGTAGGAAACAAGAGACCCAAAGTTAATTCGTTACCGGAAATTGGTTCTAGAATTGATTGAGGAGTTTGACAGTGTCACCTTTTGTTATCTCCCACGAAACGAAAATCAGATGGCTAATGCTTTAGCCACTCTAGCCTCTATGATCAAAGTAAACAAATCAGAAGACATGAATCCTATCCAAATCAGCATTTATGAAGCTCCGGCTCCTTGCTACAGTATTGAGGAAGAGGAAAATGATGACCATCCATGGTATCAAGACATACTGCGATATCTCAAGAATCGTGAGTACCCCGACCATGCGACAGAAAATGATACGAGGACATTGAGGAGGTTGGCCATTGATTATGTCCTAGATGGAGAGATTTTGTATAAAAAGGGAAAGGATCAAGTATTGTTAAGGTGCGTAGATGCTGGGGAAGCCAAGAAAATTTTGGAAGAAGTGCATGAAGGCATCTGTGGAACGCATGCCAATGATTTCACGATGGCCAGACAGATTATTAGATTTGGGTACTATTGGTCCACCATGGAAGGAGATTGCATTAATTATGCCAGAAAGTGTCATAAATGCCAAATTTATGGTGACAAAATCCATGCACCTCCTTCCCCTCTTCACGTTATGACTTCTCCACGGCCTTTCTCCATATGGGGAATGGATGTTATCGGGTCAATATCACCAAAGGCTTCTAATGGATATCGATTTATTTTTGTGGTCATTGACCATTTCACTAAATGGGTGGAAGCTACTTCATATGCTAATGTCACGAAGTCAGCAGCAGCAAGTTATTGAAAAAGGAGATCATATGTCGATATGAAATGCCCGAAAGGATCATATCTGACAATGCATTGAATTTGAACAACAGTTTAATAGCAGAAGTTTGTAGTCAGTTCAAAATCAGACATCATAATTTGTCACCTTATCGCCCAAAAATGAATGGTTCACTGGAGGTAGCTAACAAAAATATCAAGAAGATTGTAGGGAAAATGACTGAAACCTACAGAGACTGGCATGAGAAATTACCTTTTGCTCTTCTTTCATATCGAACATCTATTAGGACTTCTACTGGGGAACCACCTTTTTCTCTAGTCTATAGGATGGAGGCAGTGTTACCCATTGAAGTTGAGTTCTCTTCTCTTCGGGTGTTAGCTGAGCTAAAGCTAGATGAGGCCGAATAGATTCAATCTCGATATGACAAGCTGAACCTGGTAGAAGAAAAGAGGCTAAAAGCTATTCGTTATGATCAGATGTATCAGAAACGAATCATGTGAGCCTATAACAAAAAGATTCGTCCCAGAGAATGTCATGAAGAAGACCTGGTGTTGAAAGAAATCCTTCATCTACAAAAAGATTTTAGAGGAAAATGGATGCCAAATTAGGAAGGACCTTATGTTGTAAAGAAAGCCTTTTCTGGAGGAGCTCTGATCTTGAGCGAGATGGATGGTAAAAGCCTGCCAAATCCAGTAAACTCGGATTCAGTCAAAAAGTACTTCACTTGAAGAAAGAGGACCAATGTGGAAACCTGCAAAGGGCGCTTTGAGTTTTTTAAAAAAAAAAGGGAGAGGCCAATGTGAAAACCCGCAAAGGGCGGCTTGAGACCAAAGGGGATTTGAGTTGAAAACCCGAAAAGGACGGCTCAAATTTTGGATTAAATTGGGGCATCAAGAGATCAGAGCGGCTTAAATTTTGATCAAAATAGGGCATATGGTGATCTTGTTATACCTGAATCAACAGGGAAGGGTATGCGACATCTTGGGGCATCAACAAAGTACTATAGATCTCCTAAACACATGTCAAACTCGGAAAGGTCTTCAGAAAGTTTGTATAGAGAAGTTCAAGCTACGATATCCAGGGCACCTAACCTTCATACTATGTATATTGAATTTGTTGTTCTTGGCATACTTCTTTCTATTTCAATATACATGTTCCCAATCAATTCCTCTTTTATTCTTGATAATTTATTCATTTTGAGTTATGCTCCCAAATCAATTTTATTTTTATCCGTTGTTATGATCTTTTCGCAAGTATGTTGCATTGAAATAATGATTAATGGACTAATAATACTTTCACAAGAGAAGTTTTGCATATTACTCTAGAAGTTTTAAATGATATAGGAACCTGAAACAAGACTATTGTTTAGAACACACCAAGTTTAAAGGTTGGAATATCTAAGAAAAAAGTCTAAATCCAGACTATCCTTTAGGATTTTGTTGACCAAACGTTGTTGGAACAAAATAACAAGATATCGTGTTAGTGACAAAGCTTCAATGAACAAACGAGCAATGATCATCGAGTTAGAGGAAAATGGTGTCCTAAAATTACAGTGGACTCAACCTTGAAGATTGCAATAGATTGAAGTTTAGAGATTACAGTGGGGGTAATTCGATTAAGAAATGAGTGTTACCAGTCGAGCAAGATGGCATTCTGACATATTGGAGAACGAGGAATAACAACTCAAACATTAAGGAACCATTTTCATGACATTCTGCGTTCATTCAAATGTCATTCATATGCGACTAGTTAGGAGCATTTCATTCATTCTAATCATGTCATCCTAATCACTAGGTATAATTAGGTTCATTATATAAAACATGTTCCCTAGAAAACAAATCAACGAATATAGCAGATCTTATCTTCCTGTATTGGCAGTGAAGCAGATCAAAGATAGCAGATCTTGTCTTCGTGTATTGGCAATGAAGTAGATCGAAGATAGCAAGACTTGTCTTCCTGTATTGGCAGCGAAGTAGATCGAAGATAGTAGATCTTGTCTTCCTGTATTGGCAGCGAAGTAGATCGAAGATAACAGATCTTGTCCTCCTATATTGGCAGCGAAGTAGATCGAAGATAGCAGATCATGCCTTCCTGTACTGGCAACGAAGCAGATCGAAAAACAACGAACAATATCTCCCTGAGCAGTAGTGGAGCAGGTCGAAGACAGTGAATCTTATCTTCCAAGTGGAGCCGGTTGAGGATACAAATTTCATTCCCCTGAAATTGTCGCGAAAAAGATTGAAGCTACAAGTCAGATCTCTCTGAAGTGTAGTGAAGAGGATCGAAGTGACAAGACATAGTAGATTGAAATAAAGCTACTTGAAGAGAAGCGTCAAGAGAAGTCAAGACTCGGCCAGACCGGGCAAAATTGGTCTTTCTTATTCTTTGCTCTGTTCTCGTTACCCGACAACGAGCAAAGAGGGGCAGCTGTACAAGCCCAATTTTAGCCCGGGCTTAAGGCCCAATTACCATTAACCCTCAGCTACCCAAAAACCAACTAGCCTAACCCACCAGCCCAAAACCCGAAGCCCAACTACCCAAGGCCCAATTTCTCCAAAAAAAATTAGGGTTTCAGAAACTAAAACCCTAGGCGCTGCCTCTAGGGTCTTTAACCCTTGGCCTTCTGCCACCGCCGCCAAACGTCCCATCCGCGTCCATCACCGCCTATCCACTTGCACCATCACCTGCAAAGAAGAAAACAAGCAAGAAACAGCAACAACAACAGAAACAATAACATAAATCGGCTATAAAAGCCAAAGAAAATCTTTTTAGGTTGTCTGACACGGTCTATAACACGAGTGTGTGCTCTGTTTAAGTTTTCCTAATTTTAGGTCCACACGAAACCAGTTGGTTACATGGCCTGGAGACACGGCTGTGTGTCTCCTCCTACACGGTCTAAGCTCTACTACAGGGTTTGGCCATATGGCCATGTCCCTGCACCACACAGTCTCTGCCCTGTCACACAGCTTGGCCACACAGTCGTGTGACCCATATTTTCACTATTTACCTATATTTTTGTAAAAGTTTCAAGTTAATCCAGAATTATTCTTGGTTTGTTTTAAATGTTCCGTAAGCTCGAATTAGGTCCCGATATAATTGAATAGCATGGAAATGATCTTTTTGTCTATGTTTGATTGATTAGTGAACATTATTAACTTTTATAGTGGTAATATCTTATAACTCGAGCTCGGCGACTAGACCGGGGGTATGGGGTGTTACACTCTGAGTTAGAGGGAGACTTATTTTCTTATTGTTGGTTATTTTTTAATCATTAGCTAAAATGTGTGTTTTTTTTTCTTCAAAATGTCAAAAGGTGAGATTGTTGAACTTTAACTATCTATGTTTCAGTTGCTACATGCCATGTTAGAACATCACTTGATTTTATTTATGCAGGTTATTTATTTTTATCCCTTTGTAGAATTTGAAGAGAAATGAAATATTTTTTTAATGGGCAGCAAATTTATCCTTCTTCTTTAAAGTCTTTTGACTTAGTATTACTTGGAGCCAATGATGATTTGAATTTGCTTGGAGTTTAAGGCTTTGTTTCGAAAAATCAAAATGGAGATTTTGTGTGGACAATTCTTTTATTTTATATGTTCATATATATCCCTGGTTACTTGGAGAAGGTGTCGATCTCATACTATAAATAAACTACTAGTTTTATGTTTAACTGTAATAGGTAGAAGGAAGATCAAAATCAACTTTTACTCTGGTATGTCCATCAAGTAACCGAATAAATGAAAAAAGAATGAAAATTAAATATCTTAATTACTTTAAGTTGAGTCATCTAATTTGAGACTTAAATTTGCCCATATATTTGAACTAAAATCTTACCATCTACATATTTCGGCATTCGTCTAGACCAATTCATACTAGCAACACCCGCTCTCACTTTTTGGAAAGGAAAAAGTAAAATTGTTAACCGAATACATACCCTGTCATTCACCTAACAACATTAATTCTAAGCCTATGAATACAGTTATTTCTAGCTCTAGCTACGAAGTCCTTGGTGTTTCTATTCCCATCCTTCACGCACTTGGACCTCTCCTTTTTATCTCCAAATGGACACTATATTATTACGCAATCCATAGGTGTTTAGTACACTCCCTCTTCTCCGAAGTCCTTCCTCGCCTAAGTCCCTTTCATTGCCCAAACCATTTAAGACTTCAATTAATTAAATTATAAGCACATACATAGAGGGATGGGAGCATAGGTTTCTGGTATATCTACGGATGTGTAAGTAACATTGTTAGAAAAACCGAAAAAGCTAATTTATTTCAATTCATGAGAAAGGGTGTCCATTGCCTACTCGAAAAATTGGTTTTTGGTTCTTTGTTTGATAGTGACACCAAGGATAGTTAATTCCTCACAGTTAGCGTGCCTTTCCATTTTTCCAATTTATCAATAATACGATAAACTATAAGTCTTCCAGATCAACTTAAAAGCTGGTTCATTTTAATTTATGAAAACAATTCTCATATTGGGTCTTCATCACGCAGCAGATAGCCAAGAATAGATGGAGAAAAAATAGGACTATATAAATATGTCTAGGAATTCATCACATTTGGTGTGCCTCTTCATTTTTCTATTTCATCGCAAACTCTTCCTGCACCATGGCTTCCAAAAACCAGCTGCATCATCATTTCACTTGTTTGGCCTTACTAATCTTCATATTGGGTGTATGTGAAGCCACATCCCGCGCTGCTCTTGAAGATGCATCCATGTACGAGAGGCATCAACAATGGATGGTCCAATTCGGACGAGTTTACAAGGACACCAACGAGAGGCAAAAGCGTTTCCAGATTTTCAAACAAAATGTGGCACGCATCGACTCTTTCAATGCTGCCAACAACAAGCCGTACAAGCTCGGTGTGAACCAATTTGCAGATCTAACCAACCAAGAGTTCACTGCTTCTCGAAATGGGTTCAAGGGCCATATGTGTTCCAACACGGCTACCACTTTCAAATACGAGAACGCCACCGCATTGCCTTCTACCGTGGATTGGAGAAAGAAAGGAGCTGTTACACCTATCAAGGACCAAGGCCAATGCGGTCTGCTCTAATTTCTTGTTCCCAGAAACATTACTAAAATATTACTATGCGTTCCTCTTTGTCTGTGTTGTGTTCTAACTATCTGTGTGTCTCGATCATGTGATGCTGATATATAGGATGCTGTTGGGCGTTCTCGGCCGTGGCAGCCATGGAAGGGGTTACTAAGCTGACAACAGGAAAGTTAATTTCCTTGTCCGAGCAGGAACTGGTGGACTGTGACACCAAGGGTGAGGATCAAGGCTGCGAAGGTGGTCTAATGGACGATGCATTCCAATTCATCGAGAAGAACAAAGGCCTAACAACCGAATCCATTTACCCCTACAAGGGAGTCGATGGCACATGCAATACCAACGAAGAAGCCAACCATGCGGCTAAGATAAGTGGGTTTGAAGATGTGCCTGCCAATAGGGAAGATGCATTGCAGAAGGCCGTTGCCAACCAACCCGTTTCAGTTGCCATCGATGCCGGGGGGTTCGACTTCCAGTTCTACTCGGGTGGTGTGTTTACGGGAAGTTGTGGCACCGATCTGGACCACGGAGTGACGGCTGTTGGATATGGAGAGGATGGTGGGACTAAGTATTGGTTGGTGAAGAACTCTTGGGGCAGTAGCTGGGGTGAAGAAGGCTACATTAGGATGCAAAGAGATGTGGAAGCAAAGGAAGGCCTTTGTGGCATTGCAATGCAAGCATCCTACCCTACTGCATAAACAGAACTTAAACCATAGTTGCCGTTTCTATAAATGCTTATATTATGAATTTCACACATGCTACTCTACGTGATTGTACTATGAACAATGTAAACAGACACTTTGATTGGCATACCCCATTGTCTATATATATAGATGTTACTCCATATGAACGATGTAAATATAGCATACACAATTAAGGAGAACCCCAATGTCTATTAAAAATAGTCTAATAATTTTAAGGGTTGACTTAATTATATTCCAAAATCAAATATATATGAAATATATTTAGGATAAGAATGTAAATGAAATCAAATGATTATATGAAATCAAATGCAAGAGGCAATAAACCCTAGTGTATACTAGGGCATGATGTCGCCCCCTTAGTTCTATTTTAAGTAGAATTTTTATTTTCTATTAAAACATTATTATTTAATTAGACATTAATCAAACAAAACCCTTGTACTATTTCTCTATAAATAGGAACTATGAGTTAACCTATTGATATACACTTTTTGAGCATCGATATTCTATTAAAAAATAGTAGCAATTTATTTTAAGAATAAATTCAAGTTTCGCAAGAATACTCATAGTTATCGGTCTATATAGAGAATTAAATTTCCTACTGAAAGTAAAACAAAGTTTTCATTCTATGCACTTATTAGATTGCCTTCGCACAAAGAAAAAATATAATTTTAGTTGTATTTTATTATATATATGATAAGGGCTCGATTTTAAGAAAAAACTTCCATTACGCCTAAAACCACTGTTTTCTAAACTTTTTTTATTAACAAAAATAAGTTCCTTTCATGAACATATTAGTGCTCTCTTGTACATAAAACAATAACTAAGTCCCCAATTTATAAGCATTTGAGTTAGTATGGTTGCCTTGAAACATTGAAATTGGACCCCAATTTGACTTCCTTATTAACGCATGAAATAAATTGAAAGATATCTTCTTCACTTAAACTTGTTCGATGTGGTATTTGTTTAAAAAGAAAAAGATTATACTAGGACTCCTTTAAAATAATTTGGCTTTACCAACTCTCTTCATCAATCATAATCTCAAAAATTTATGCTTAATATCCTTAGAAAGATGCATAAAGATAATCAAGATAATCGAGTCAAAATATGCCGGCAAAATAAATAAGTTGCACAACATCTAGTTGCAAAGTGAGCCGCAACTAACAGTATAACTGACAAGATTAGCAGCATTAATTGTTTTTTTTTTTGCACAATAAAATTGATGACAACAATTAAACAGAAGCTATTATTTTAAATATACATAATAAAAAATTTAGCCCTTAATATTTACTCATTTTGTAAATTTGACCCTAATATTTTTAAGGCCACTTTAGCCCTCAACCTTCAAATTTTAGTCAAATTACTCATTTTTATTGAAAAACTGGCGGAACTGTTAAAATTTTAATGGTATTGATGTGGTAACCTACATAGGAGCCTACATGTACTTCATTGCTAACGAGGATAATTTTTCGAAAAAAAATTATGAACCCTTTTTTAAAAAAATCTTCAAATTTTAAATTATTATTATGTGAATTTTTTATAAAATAAAAATGCACTGCCTCATAAGTTACAACATTAATGATGTTGGGACTTTAATTATCTAAAATGTGCTTTTGTTTTTTAAAAATGTCAAAGGGGGAATTGTTGGAACTTTAATTATCTATGTTTCAGCTATTATCACGGACTTAGAATTTTCGCCTCACAATCCGTGCAGCCTTAGGCAGTTTCTTGCTTCTAAAACGCCTAAGTCAGCCTAACTCCCACAATATGAGGATTCAATAGAATTCCACTTTAAAACCAACACAAACGAAAGCAACTCAAAGCCAAACAAAGATGAACGAAGAATGAAATAAGAACAAGCCACAAAATATCAAGAACACAAGAGAGAGAGAGGTTTGAATGAATACTCTCAAGAATTCTTATTGCTTTTCAAAACTCAAGTGATTTACAATGAGGCGAGAGGCCTCTATTTATAGTAGAGCCTCCCCAAATCCAACGGTACAGATCAAGTACATCAACGGCTAAGATTGAAAAGTATCTACAAATCAAATCTCTAAGATTAGTAAATCATATCTTCTAAGATTACATATCATATCTACGATTGCATATCCTCGAAGATTATGTTTCTATATGTGACAAGCTTGTAGATGGGCCTTCAATCTCTTCAAGCAATGGGTCAGTCCGATCGGGTCAAATGACCACCTTCCCACTTGATGGATCACACGAATGTGTCATGGTTGCGGGCCCCCATACATAACCAATGATATTCTCCCCCACCGATTCTAGCGACGCCCTCGTAGCGTCCTCCGCATGGTACCGATCTATCTTGTCTTGGAATTGCCATAAGGCTTCGGCAGGTTCCCACTAATGCTGTTAATGTGGCAGATAAAACGACACCGTTTATTTAAAATCGGAAATTTTGCGGCGTTTTCCACATAGCGCCGCTAAATCCAACCTTTAGTGGCGTTTCTACACTTGCGCCGCAAAAGCCGTTCAATTCTCAAACAAAACTACACCGTTTTCACCAAATATTTAATAACTTTTTGCGCTAAATCTCACATCTTTTATTTATTTATTTATTTATTTCTTAATTGTATCTTTTATTAATTGTATCTTTTAATTACTTTTGACAATGATAATACAATAATAATAAAAATTTATTAATTATTAAAACATTTGTACACTACTAAAAGTTTACTTTTATATACGTAATTAAATTTTAATATTTTAGACTAAATTGTTATAATTTTTTCTTTTGCTTTTCTAGTTCTTATTTATTATTATACAAATACATAACGAATCAAGTATTATATTTTTGGATTTAACCCATTTTGATATTTTTTTTAAAATATTAATTTATATTTATATTATTTTCATTTATATTAATATAGAATATCCAAGATTAAACACAAAAGCGCTTAATTAATTGTTAAAAGCTAGCCCCAATCTGAAACCCTAAAATCATATCAACCATATTATGTATCCGTAACCAGCAAACCCCAAACTATAAACCACTATACTGTAAGCCTTAATTGATTATAAATCCTAAACCCCAAACTATAAACCCTTAACCCTAAACCCCAAACCCCAAACCGTAAAACTTAAACCCTAAACCCACCAATTAACCATTAAACACCAAACCACCTAACCACAAAATCCAAACCACAATATATCGTAGACATTAACCGTAGATCTTAAACCCTAAATTAACCATAAACATTAAACTCGTAAACCACAAACAACAACCACCAAATCATAAACTCTAAACCCTAAAGTTGGCCAAACCCATAAAGTCTAAATCGTAAGTCATAAACCATAATCCTAAACCATATCTTTGGAAATTCGGGTGGCCAATGTGTTAGTTTAGTACAGAACATATATTTTATATTATTTAATTATTTAATATAGGTGTGTTACAACGTGGCATGGATCCCAGTAAAATTAAAATGTTATTCTTTAATTAGTTTTCAAATAGTAGTATATATATCTTTAAACCTTGAACATCAAACCTTCAATCCCTAGCCCAAAATAAAAAATAGTATTTATACCATAAACCCTAAAACTCTATAGCAAAAATAAATCCTAAAATAATGGAAAAATAAATTAAGTTTCTTGCGTCGTTTTTAATATAAAACGCCACTAAAAGTTACTCTATAGTAGCGTTTCCAAATAAGTGCCGCTAATGAATCTATACGTGAAGCCGAAACGATACGTTTTGGTCAAATTTTTTGCGGCGCTTAAGAAGAAGCGCCACTAAAAGCTGATCTATAGCAGCGTTTATGGGTAAGCGCCACTAAAGGCGCTATAGCTCAAGACGAAACGTTGAGTTTCGGTTTAAAATTTTTCGACGTTTGTTAGTTAAATGCCACTATTTATGGGATATAGCGGCGTTTTCTGGTAAGCACCACTAATGCCTTTATACGTCAAACCCGAACGATGCGTTTTGTTCAAAATATTTGCGGCGATTCAGGAATAGCGCCACGAAAAGCTGATATATAGCGGCATTTTCAGCTAAGCGCCGCTAAAGGCGCTATAGCTCAAGACAAAACGTTGCGTTTAGGTTTCAAAAGTTCCGGCGTTTTTCGTTTACGCGCCGCTAATAGCGGGCTATAGCGGCTTTTTACACAAGCGCCACTATTGGCTCTATGCCTTATTTCCAAACGCTGCGTTTTGATTCACATATTTTGTGGCGCTTGTACTATAGCGCCGCTAATTCTGTGTTTCAACGGCGTTTTTACAGAAGCGCCACTAATTCTACTATACCTCAATATTGTACACTGCGTATTGTTTAACATTTTTGCGGCGCTTACAGACAAACGCCGCTAATTGTGCTCTATAGTGGCGTTTTTATAATGCGCCGCTACTACCACTATTCCGGAATATTAAACGATGCGTTTTGTCAGATTTATTACGGCGTTTTTGTTTAAAAACGCCACTAATGATGCTCTTTTGCGGCGTTTTCCTAGAAGTGCCGCTATTGCGGGATCTTTACCGGCGTTTTAGGATTAACGCCGCGAATGCCTGATTTTTAGAGGCGTTTTACCTACAAACGCCACAAAAAATACCGCTAAAGCCCTCTTTTGGTGTAGTGCATCTAGTTGCGAAGTGAGTCGCAACTAACGATATAATTGATAGGACTAGCAACAATTTTTGTTTTTTTTTTTTTTTGCACAACAAAATTGATGACAACAATTAAACGTAATCCACTATTTTAAACAGACATAATAAAAAATTTAGCCCTTAATATTTACTCATTTTTTAACTTTGGCCCTAATATTTTTAAGACCACTTTGGCCTTCAACTTTCAAATTTTAATCAAATTACTCAATTTTTATTGAAAAACTGGCTGAACTGTTGAAATTTTAATGGTACTAATGTGGTAACCTACATAGGATCCTACATGTACTTCATTGCTAACGAGGATAATTTTCTTCTCCTCTGCGCGTGGTTTTTTTTCGAAAGGGTTTCCACTTAAAAAATCTCTGTGTTCTTTATTTTTATTTCCCTTTTCTTTGTGATATACTGTCATTATCGATGTTCTATTTCCTCAAATTGGTATCAAAGCTTCCAATTTGTTCATCTCGATAATGGTAATGGCGTCTTTGAAGTATGAAATTTCGCTGTTAGATCGCAACACCATATTTACGTTGTGGCAGATTAAGATGCAAGCAGTTCTTGCGTAGATGGATCTAGAAGATGCCTTATTAGAGATAGATAAGATTCCTTCGACATTAACAGATAAAGAGAAGAAGCATAAGGATCGAAAGGCGTTAACACAATTACATCTGTATTTGTCTAACGAAATTTTGTAGGATGTGATGAAGGAGAAAACCATCGTTGTATTATGGAAGAGGCTAGAACAAATATGTATGTCAAAAACTCTAACCAGCAAGTTGCATATGAAGTAGTGTCTTTATGCTCATCACTTGGAGGAAGGTGCGTCTGTGCACGAACACATAACAGTGTTTAAAGAAATTCTCTCAAACTTGGAGGTCATGGAGGTTCAGTATGATAAGGAAGATCTAGGGTTGATTCTACTTTATCCGTTGCCCCCGTCTTATTCAACCTTTAGAGACATGATTTTATATAGCCGCGAGTCTCTTACAATTGATGAGGTTTATGATTCTTTGACCTCGTATGATAAGATGAAGCATCTTGTGGTTAAACTTGACTCTAAGAGAGAAAGTCTCATTGTTCATGGGAGATAAGAACGAAATTCTGATGATAATTGTGGAAGGACACAGGAACGGAATCCTCGCGGTAAATCTAAGGGTAGATTGAAGCCTTCAAATAGAGGTAAGACTTGTAACTTCTGCAAGAAGAAAGGGCACATTAAATCTGAGTGATATAAGCTATAGAACAAGATCAAAAAGGAGGCTGCAAATCAAAAGGGAAAACAACCAGAAAATTCTGGTGAAGCTGATGTTGTGGAAGACTACAGCGATGGAGAACTTCTAGTCGCTTCTGTCAACAGTTCTAAAGTGAGCAAGGAGTGGATCCTTGATTCGGGCTGCACCTTTCACATGAGCCTCAATCAAGATTGGTTTACAACTTACGAAATAATGTCTGAAGGTGTTGCTTTGATGGAAAATAATGATTCATGTAAAATTCTAGCTGTTGAAACGATTAAATTTAAGATGTTTGACGGAGTTGTAAGAACACTTAGTGACGTGCGACATGTCCTAGAATTGAAGAGAAATTTAATTTTGTTGAGTACTCTTGATTCAAAAGGGTACAGATACACAGTTGAAAGGTGAGGTTTTGAAGATTTTCAAAGGTTCCTCGTTGTGATGAAAAGGTAGAGAAAACTGACAAGTTATATGTTTTGCAGGGTACTATTGTTACTAGTGATACAACTGTCGCTTCCTCTTCCTTTTCAGATAATGATATTACTAAACTTTGGCATATGTGTTTAGGGCATATGAGTGAAAATGGCATGGTAGAATTGAGTAAAAGAGGACTTCTTGATGGATAAGGAATTTGCAAACTAAAGTTTTGTAACACTATGTTTTTGGGAAGCAAAAGAGAGTTCGATTCACTAGAGGAATCCATAACATGAAAGGAACATTGGAGTATTTTCATTCGAATCTGTGCATCCAGAGTGCCTTCGAGAGGTGGAACTAATTATATGTTAACTTTTATTTATGATTTTTCAAGAAAAGCTTGGGCGTTCTTCCTGAAGCAGAAAAGCTATGTATTTTCACATTTAAGTCTTGGAAAACTATGATTAAAAAACAAACGGGAAAAAAATAAAATACCTTCGCACAGACAATGACTTAGAGTTCTGTTCTGATGAGTTTAATAAACTGTGCAAGTCAGAAGGGATAGTGAGACACTTGACAGTTTTTCATACTCCACTGTAAAATGGTGTTGCAGAACGAATGAACAGAATGTTCATGGAGAAGATTCGATGTATGTTGTCAAATGGCAACTTACCAAAGTCGTTTTGGGCCAAAGCAGCCTCTACTGCATGTTTTTTGATTAACCAATATCCATCCGTTGCCATTGAGAAAAAGACTCCACAAGAGGTATGGTCTCGTAATCCTGCTGACTATTCTGATTAAAAGATCTTTGAGTGTCCTGCATATGCTCATGTTGATAATGGAAAATTGGAACCGAGATCCATTAAATGTGTTTTTCTTGGTTATAAAGCTAGTGTAAAAAGGTATAAGTTATGGTGTTCTGAAAATAGAAAAGTTGTGATTAGCAGAGATGTTGTTTTTGATGAAACTGCTATGCTACCGAACTTATCTCTTAAAGACTCTTCCAATAAAGAAAATCAAAATCAGGTGGAGCATCAGATTAATCTAGAATCTACAACAGAGTCCACTCTTTAAGCCAGTACAAAAATTTAGAATATAGTTGCTTCTTTACCACAATAATTTATCGCCAAAAATAGAACTAGAAGAAAAATTAAACCTCCAAAGAAGTATGCTGAGGTTAATCTAGTTACTTATGCTTTAAATTTGGCTGAAGATATAGATGCAAACCAAGAGCCATCTAATTATTTTGAGGTGGTTAGCTATGAAGACTCAAAAAAGTGGATGTTTGCTATGCAAGAGGAGATTGAATCACTCTACAAAAACAGAACATAGGTTCTTGTGAAACTTCCTAAAAGTAAAAAGCTATTCGTTGTAAATAGGTGTTTAAAAAGAATGAAGGGACTCTAGAAGTTGAAGAACCTAGATATAAAGCAAGGCTTGTTACAAAGGGTTACAGTCAAATTCCAAGAGTAGACTTCACAAATGTGTTCTCCCCAGTTGTAAAGCATAGTCTAATTCGAGCATTGCTTGGTATTGTGGTCATGTATGATTTGGAACTTGAGCAGTTAGATGTAAAACTATATTTTTTCATGGAGAACTTGAGGAGGATATTTACATGCAACAACCAAAGGTTTTTACAATCTCAAAAAATGAGGACTATGTTTCCTTGCTGAAAAAGTCTCTTTACGGTTTGAAACAGTCACCAAAACAGTGGTACAAGAGGTTTGATTCCTTTATGACTTCTTATTATTTCAAAAGAAGTAGTTTTGACAGTTGTGTTTACTTTAAGAAAAACAATAATAGTTCTTTTGTGTATCTACTCCTTTATGTTGATGACATGTTGATAGCAGCAAAAGATAAATGAGAGATAACAAAAGTCAAAGCCTAGCTAAATGAAGAATTTAAGATGAAAGATTTGGGACCAACAAAGAAGATACTTGGTATGGAGATTCTTAGAGATAGAAAAGCAAGTAAATTGTACCTAAGTCAGAAGGGGTACATTGAGAAAGTTCTTTGCAGGTTCAATATGCAGAGTACTAAGTCTGTTAGTACTCCTTTAGCAGCCCATTTCAGACTTTCATCAGCTTTGTCTCCATAATCAGATGATGAGATTGAGTACATGTCACATGTTCCATACTCTAGTGCAGTGGGATCTCTCATGTATGCTATGGTTTGTTCATGTCCAAATTTATCATATGCAATTAGTGCAGTTACCAGATACATTGCGAATCCCGGTAAAGAATATTGGAAAGCAATTTAGTGGATTTTAAGATACTTATGAGGTACTACTGATGTTTGCTTACAGTTTGGAAGAACTAGAGATGGAGTCATTGGGTATGTTGATGCTGATTTTGCTGGAGACCTTGATAGAAGAATATCTCTTACAGGTTGTGCCTTTACAATCGGAGGTTGTGCAATCAGTTGGAAAGCCACTTTGCAAACTACAGTCGCTTTGTCTACCACTGAAGCTTAGTACATGGCAATTACTGAGGCTTGTAAAGAAGTTATTTGGTTGAAGGGACTCTTTAGTGAACTCAATGAAGACCTTCAAATCAGTAAAGTATTTTGTGACAGTCAGAGTGCCATCCTCTTTACAAAAGATCAAATGTTTCATGAGAGAACAAAACACATTAATGTTCGGTATCGTTTTGTTTGTGATATTATTACTCCTGGTGATATTGTTCTGAGCAAAATTAGTACTCATGAAAATCCTGCAGATATGATGACTAAGTCACTTCTTATAACCAAGTTTGAGCATTGCTTAGACTTGGTTGGCGTTCATTGTTGAAGTTAAACCCTTAAGAGGTTTTATGGAAGAGGTGAAAAACTTGTTCGTTGAGAATTCATGTCAATGCGGAGATTGTTAGAGTTATGTGACCCAAATTCTAATAGATTGCTTGCAAGTCAAGTTAAACAAAATATATCTTATTTCTAAAAGATTTAGTATTTATGAGTATAATATATTTAGCATTTATTAGCATAATATATTTGACTTTGATTACAATTAGGTTTTTTAACCTATAAATAGAAGTAGTCGAAACTCCTCTTGTAATCATTCAAATTCGACATAGTGAATTTTCTTCTCCTCTACCCGTGATTTTTTTTCCGAAATGATTTCCACGTAACATTTCTGTGTGTTCTTTATTTTTATTTCTCTTTTCTTTGCGATATATTTTCATTACCGACATTCTATTTTCTCATACGATAAACTACAAATTAAGCCACCAAATAAACTGCACTTGATTTAGATTAATTTATCAAACAATGCTGACAATGGGTCTGTATCATAGGATGTTGAAGGGCAAGCACATAGACAAGATATGTGTCCTGAAACCACCTCAAATATGCATCGCAACAATTTGGACTTTGGACTATATAGTTTCCAAATTAAGAATACATCACAGTAGGTGTCTTATCATTTTTCTAATTATTTATCAAAACAATTATCAAAAACAAGACTTTGCAGGGCACGCAGCAGAAAGCCAAGATAGGGAAAGAATTGGACTATATATCAGTCTAGGAATTCATCACATTTGGTGTGCCTCTTCATTTTCTATTTCATCGCAAACTCTTCTTCCACCATGGCTTCCAAAAACCAGCTGCATCATCATTTCACTTGTTTGGCCTTACTAATCTTCACATTGGGTGTATGTGAAGTCGCATCCTGCGTTGCTCTTGAAGATGCATCCATAAACGAGAGGCATCAACAATGGATGGTCCAATTCGGACGAGTTTACAAGGACACCAAAGAGAGGCAAAAGCGTTTCCAGATTTTCAAACAAAATGTGTTACGCATCGACTCTTTCAATGCTACCAACAACAAGCCGTACAAGCTCGGTGTGAACCAATTTGCAGATCTAACCAACCAAGAGTTCACTGCTTCTCGAAATGGGTTCAAGGGCCATATGTGTTCCAACACGGCTACCACTTTCAAATACGAGAACGCCACCGCATTGCCTTCTACCGTGGATTGGAGAAAGAAAGGAGCTGTTACACCTATCAAGGACCAAGGCCAATGCGGTCTGCTCTAATTTCTGGTTCTCCAAAGCATTACTAAAATATTACTATGCTTTGTTCTTTTTCTGTGTTGTGTTCTAACTATGTGTGTGTCTCGATCATACGATGCTGATATATAGGATGCTGTTGGGCATTCTCGGCCGTGGCAGCCATGGAAGGGGTTACTAAGCTGACAACAGGAAAGTTAATTTCCTTGTTCGAGCAGGAACTGGTGGACTGTGACACCAAGGGTGAGGATCAAGGCTGCGAAGGTGGTCTAATGGACGATGCATTCCAATTCATCGAGAAGAACAAAGGCCTAACAACCGAATCCATTTACCCCTACAAGGGAGTCGATGGCACATGCAATACCAACGAAGAAGCCAACCATGCGGCTAAGATAAATGGGTTTGAAGATGTGCCTGCCAATAGTGAAGATGCATTACAGAAGGCCGTTGCCAACCAACCTGTTTCTATTGCCATCGATGCTGGGGGGTTCGACTTCCAGTTCTACTCGGGTGGTGTGTTTACGGGAAGTTGTGGCACTGATCTGGACCACGGAGTGACGACTGTTGGATATTGAGAGGATGGTGGGACTAAGTATTGGTTGGTGAAGAACTCTTGGGGCAATAACTGGGGTGAAGAAGGCTACATTAGGATGCAAAGAGATGTGGAAGCAAAGGAAGGCCTTTGTGGCTTTGCAATGCAAGCATCCTACCCTACTGCATAAACATAACTTAAACCATAGTTGCCTTGTCTATATATTATCATATTTTGAATTTTATACATGCTACTCTACGTGAATGTACTATGAACAATGTAAACAAACACTTTTGAGTGGCATACCCCAATGTCTATATATATACATGTTACTCCATATGAACGATGTAAACAAGGCACATACATATTTAGGAGAACCCAATGTCTATTTTTAATATTTTATAGTTTTAAGGGGTGATTTAATTATATTTCAAAATCAAATATCAAATGAGTATATGAAATCTATTTATAATAAGAAAGTCATTGATTTCCAAAATCAATTATCAAATGAGTATATGAAATCAAATACAAGAAGCAACAAACTCTAGTATATATTAGGGCATGACGTTGCCAGAACTTATATTTTCTATTAAAATATTATTATTTAATTAGACATTTTTCGAACAAAACCCTTGTACTATTCCTCTATAAATAGGAACTATGAGTTAACCAGCTGACATTTACTTTTTGAGTACCGATATTTTTTCGAAAAATAATGGTAATTTATTTTAAGAATAAATTTAATTTTCACAAGAATACTCTTAGTTACTGGTCTATATAGAGAATTAAGTTTCCTACTGAAAGTTAAACAAATTTTTCATTCTGTGCACTTTTTCAATTTCTTTGAGTCCACAATCAAAGAAATACGGAGTTAAGGGTAGTAGAGAAGATCAATCGGTTAAAGGTTGGGAAATGACTTAGTTTGCCTTCACACAAAAGCACAAATATAATTTAAATTGTAGTTTATTATTATAAATATCACACGGGATCGATTTTAAGAAAAAATTTAAACTTCTATCATGCTTGAAAACACTATTTTCTAAACTGATTTTACTAACATATCAAGTTCCTTTCATGAACAGATTAGTGTTCTTTATCTCTTGTACATAAAACAATAACTAAGTCTCCAATATATTGGCATTATTCAACTTGTACAATTAAGCTATACATTATTTGACTTTTATAATTGAGTTAGTACGATTGCCTTGAGCCTACAATGTTGTATTCTTCGAATGTGCAGCAAGGATCTTAGAAGAAACAATTTAATGGGATTTGTTACCATTGTAAGATTAAAGGTCATAAAACAAGAGTTTTGTTAGAAACTTATTTGGTTTCCTCCTGACTTTAAGTTTACAAAGAAAAAATATCAGGCATCTGCTGCTACTAATGTTTTCACAATTGATGGTTTTGTTGAGAATGTTGCACCGTCCATTGCTTCACGGACAACACCTATCTTCACTCATGTATAGTATCAGTAGATATTGACTTACTTGGGAATGAGTCTATCCTTTTTAGGAGTAGAAGCACACATGGCAGGTATGGTTACTACATCATGTTCCTTTCGATGGATTTTGGATCTGGGGCAACAAACCATATGATATCTCATGCTCATTATCTTGATAATCTTGTTTCATGTGCTTCACATCCTTCTTTGGTTCAATTGCCCACTGGAAAGTTCGTTCCTAATAAACATACTGGTTCTTACACTTTATTTCTATCAGCTCAATTTACTAATGTGTTTCATGTATCTGATTTTAATTTCAATTTAATTTCCATTTATATACATTAAACTATTTTGTTTCTTTTTACCCTTATTTTTGTATTCTTCTTAACTGTAACACCCCTTACCCGTATTCGACACTAGAATAAGGTACAAGACATTACCAGAACACATACACTGTAAACGTATTGAACCGAGTTATAAAATTTCATTAATAATTAAAACTTTCAAATTATTAACATGCTTTTATAATTCTTCACAATATATATAATGTAACACTTCCTGCCAACCACAATCTCAAACAGTGAATCTATCCAATCGAGCTCAATATCAGATGTCAACTTATATTCCGACATTTAGCTTCAATTGCACTTACAAATACCTGTCAAATTAAGGATCGTCTTACGGTTTTGAGTACATCGTTTGCCCGGTGCCATGATTTGCTTGAATATTTCACATTGTTATAACTTAGTATGGTTTTCTTCACGGAAATACCATTCCTACTTTTCACAACTCAGTATGGTTTTCTTCACTGAAACACCATACCTACTTTTCACAATTCAATATGGTTTTCTTCACTAAAACACCATACCTACTTTTCACAACTTAGTATGGTTTTCTTTATCGAAATACCATACCTACTTTTCACAACTCAGTATGGTTTTCTTTATCGAAATACCATACATACTTTTCACAACTCAGTATGGTTTTCTTTATCGAAATACCATACATACTTTTCACAACTCAGTATGGTTTTCTTCACTAAAATACCATGCCTACGTTTTACACTTTTCCATGAATCCACCATGGACTTATTCGTCAATTCATCACTGGTTACCGAACGTATGTACTCAATCCTGCGTATCCCTTAAATTGAACTAAATATCTCATCTTTTTCTCATTTTTACCATAATCATAATTCAACAACAATATACGAATTGATACATTATATCATTCCCACATTAACAATTAATCATAAAAGTTCAACCATATGAACTTACTATATTTCATTACCTTTCCACACCCGTTTCCTATGCATATCACACAAGACATAAACATCTAGTTCAACCATAGTCGCAAGCTAGTGCATTGAAACATAATTCTTTTAGGAAATAATCACATAATAAACTATTTCACTAAAGATTTCATAATTTAAACCTTACCACCCCTTTCAAGATCACAATATTTATTCATGTATCAAACTTACCAACATGTGTTAATTCAATACTCATTCATGACATTACTCCATGCCAAATCATATACCAAATATACCATACACACGTACTATGAACTTTATTTTCCCACATGAGCTTAAACCATGACCAATATTGCACAAATATATGCATCATTTCTATTTCATCGTGTATCAATTATAATCAAGCGTATTACCAATTACACACAAATCATTCATATATTTTCCAATTTTTCCTCGACCTCCTCTCCATTCCTCATCCTTAATGTGTATAACACATTTAATCAACATTATCCATACTATCACTATTTTCCTTTATGTAAATTCAAGATGTGTGTCTGACTCAGAGTCACTAATTTATTTATATCTAGAGCTACAGAGCTCAAAATTAAGATCTGTTAATTTTCCCTGAAACTAAACTCACATATCTTCTTACCATAAAATTTTCAGAATTTTTGGTTCATCCACTAATTACAGTTTATTCTCTAAAGTTTCCTTTATTTCACTGTTCGACAGTCTCGACCCCTCTTCACTAAAAATTAATTATCTCTTTGTATAGAATTCAGATGATGTCCCTGTTTGTTTCTATTGAAAATATATCATTAATTATTTTAAATATATAAATTATAACTCATAATTATTTTTATACAATTTTTAATGATTTTTCCAAGTCAGAACAGGGGAACTAGAATTCATTCTGACCTTGTCTCACAAAATTCATTATATCTCATGATTTACAATTCCTTTACATACACCGTTTCTTCTATGAGAAACTAGACTCAATAAGTTTTAATTCTATATTTTTTCATCCTCTAATTAAATTTCCACTATTTATGGTGATTTTTCAAATTTAACTTACTGCTGCTGTCCAAAACTGTTTTAGTATAAAATGTTGATAACAAAATTTATAACACCTTCCTTTCCTTTCTCTTCAATATTTTCCATCACTTTCTCTTATTTCCCTTTACTAGCATAACAAGAATATAGAACCTTATATAATGAAACTCTACATTAACATTAATTTCCTACATTTTCAATAATATCAAACTCAAAAGTATATTGGAATCTTGATGTTATTACCTTGTGCTATTGATTTCAATCTTTAACTTGATTTTCTCTCTCCTCCAGCTTCTATTTCTTAAATCTAACTTCATATTCTAACTCTCCATAGTCTCCTTAACATTTTTCTCTCTTGGTAGCTACGGAAATTCTTTTGATTTCTAGGTGAAAATGGTAATTTTTTGGTGGAATGACCAATTTGTAAAGAAAGCAAAACTTTCTTTCTTCTCTCCTCTTCTAACGTGAAATGCATGGGAAAGGAAGATGATTCTTCATATTTTCTTCCATATATATATATACTAAATAAAATAATAAAATGATAAAATATCATTTAAAAATCAAATTAAAATATTAATAAACTAATATTTATTTATTTATTTAATCTAAAATATCTCCAACATCATCATTACTTTTATCTCCAACATCATCATTATTTTCTAGATTTTTCTTTCTTCTAATTGACCATTTTGCCCTTTAGATCTTTTAAAATTTCATCATTGAGTCATCACTTAATTTAGTAAAATTACGATTTAGTCCCCCATAATTCTTGATCTATTCAATTTGGTCTCAATTCATCCATTTTCCTTAGTTTCTAGATTATTCCACCCTTAAAATATTTACACTATTGGTCCTTCAACTTTTTGATATTTACACTTTAACCCCTCAAATTTTGAGTATTTACTCTTGGATAACAAAACTTTTCTCACTTTTGCAATTTAATCCTTTCTTTAATTAATATGTTATAATATACTTCCCAATGTTGTCATAACTCAAAATTCTCCTTTCTGTCACTTTATTTCCTTACTATATCAAAGATAATATCTTACTGTAAAAATTTTCGGGGTATTACATATAAATTTAGACTTTTTAAATAAATTGAGTGCTCAAACGTCGAAATTTTCGAACGAAATTTTCACGAAATCATTCTGTGAAATTGTAGACCATAAAAATAAAATTTTCCTCGTCGGATTTGTGGTCCCAAAACCACTATTCCGACTAGACCCAAAAATCGGGCTGTTACATTAACCTTTGCTATGGACAAGTCAAGATGATTGGTAAAAAGCAAAATGGTTTCTACATTTTTTCCTCCCAACATCGCACGTCTCCCTCATCCCTTCATCGCATCCTCTCCCAATATAATCCTATTTTATCTCACAGTAACCATTACATCTTTCTTCATGAAAATTCAATTACTATCAAATAGTAATCAATTCATTTATCACAAAGACAAATGACTCATGACCACATTTATTTTTCATCTATCATGTAATACTAATGAGAAGATATCATTTACCCATTAATTGGGCTATGACTTCCACTATTGTGAATTATGCTACATACTGCTGTAGTTGTATACTCAATGCACCAACTTTCGGTTCCTTATCTATTTGAACTCAAGCTTTTACTTACTTTAAAGTATACGAATCATGCATACATAGTCCATCATCCACTCAGGATTAAGGTATGTCACATTGTGAATGTCACAAGTGAATAAATTCATATATGGTCCTAGGACTTATTCTCCTTGGATCATGTCTGATGTATTGTCAGTCCAGTCAGCCACATCTAGTCTCTATCTTCTAGAAGTCATCCGCTCCAATATTCAAGACAATGCATCTCCTCAATTGGACTTAATATATGGCATATTAGTCTTTCAATAAGTTTTATCATTTCTAATTAGACTTAGGACATGTTTAGGTTCATTTACTAATATAAGTTGTCTTTTCATATTACGATCCAACCACACAATATTGTTTCGTACTAGTTAAACGTTAGATAACCAATAAATCCATATTTGCTTCCTTTTTTTGCGTGTAAAAAACATTGAGGACAATATAAAAAGGATATTAATGTAATTAATGGATATTATTATTAAACCAATTTGTTTGAAAAATACATGTAACACCCTTAACCCTTATACGTAGTCAGAACAAGGTTACAGAGCATTACCGAACTTTTCAGATCAAAAATAGACATTACATATTATTTAACATACATGTCATAAATCAAACATATTGTCCCTTATATGAACCCAAGATATATGTTAGAAACAAATTGGGACTAAACCAGGTACTCAGAAAATTTTTCTGAAAACATTAAACTTTTTCAAAGCAATAAGGGACACGCCCATGTGACCAGGCCGTGTGGCTCACACGGCCAAGAGGCACGCCCGTGTCTTAGGCCATGTGAACATACTGACTTGCAATATTAAGGTGCAGGGGTCACACGGCCAAGTCACACGCCCGTGTGCTAGGCCGTGTGCCACACATGGCTCAGACACACACCCGTGTCTTTGCTCGTGTGAAAATACCTAAGCATTCTGTTTTGAATTTTAAAGTTGCAAGGGACACACGGCCAAAGCACACGCCCATGGGATTTCCTAACAGGGTTACCTTTATCGGCAAGTAAGAAAAATGCTACTTGGGTGATTGTTGATCGACTTACGAAATCAACTCATTTGATTAAAATCAGGACAAATTGGTCACTTCAAAAGCTTGCTGAAGTTTATATCTAAGAAATTGTGAAATTACACAGTGTTCCTATGTCGATAATTTTTTATCGGGATCCGCGGTTTACTTCCAAATTTTGGAAACAGTTGTATGAATCTCTTGGTACGTGACTTAATTTTAGCATAGATTTTCATCCACAGACTGACGGAAAATCTGAGCGAGTTATTCAAATTTTTAAAGGCATGTTTTGTGCTTGTGTTATTGATTTTGAATCAGGTTTGGAGCGTTATTTACCTTTGGCCGAATTTGTATCCAACAATAGTTTTCAATCAAGTATTCAAATAGCTCCATATTAAGCTTTATATGATCATAGATATAGATCACCTGTTTGTTGGATGGAATTGAATGAAAGAAAAATAATCGGGCCGAAATTAATTCAAGAAGACATTGTTAAGAAAATTCAAGACAGGCTGAAGGCGCATTTTGATAGAAAGAAATCATATGCAGATTTGAAACATCGAGATATTGAATACTCTGTTGGCAATAAGGTATTTCTTAAAGTTTCACCTTGGAAGAAAATTTTGAGGTTTGGCCGAAAAGGGAAACTGAGTCCTCGTTTTATTGGACGATATGATATCACGAAAAGAGTTGGACTAGTTGCGTATCGTTTAGCTTTGTCTACAGAATCACGGAAAATACATGATGTTTTCATGTTTCAATGCTTAGAAGATATCGATTGGATCCATCTTATGTTATTTCGACAGAAGATATTGATATTCAACCTGATTTATCATATGAAGAGCCAGTTGAGATTTTAGCACGAGAAGTAAAAGAATTGCGTAATAAGCGAGTTCCATTAGTAAAAGTGTTGCGGCGTAGTCATAGTGTTGAGGAAGCGACTTGTGAACCAGAAGAGACAATGAGATCTCAATACCCCTATCTCTTTTCAGGTAAATTTCGGGGACAAAATTTATTAAGGGGAGAATTGTAACGACCCGATAGTCACAGGTATTGAAAAGTGTATTTTGGGGTCTCGTTTTTGTAAAACGAACTTGTAAATATTTATTAAAATATTTACGAGGTTAGTTGTGTAGTTAATTAGGTTTTGGTTAGGTGAATTTGCATGAATTAAGAGTAATTAGGTATAAGAACTAAATTGCATAAAGGGTGAAAGTTGAATTATAAATTAAAGAAAAAGTAAAGGGACTAAATAAGCAATTGTGTCATAGGCATTAAATGAGGCGGGATAACTGTATAATATTATAAAAGTTTAAAGTAAAATATATATTATCATATTATAATATTATAATATTATATCTTAAGCATTAAGTATATATATTATTATATTATAATGATAAAATAAAAGAAAAAACTAGAAAAAGAAAGAAAGAACAAACGAAACAGAAGGGAAAAGAAAGAAAAAGAAAAGAAAAGGAGAAACACCAAAGCTAGGGGTTTCAAAGATTCAAGCTCAATTGGTTAGTCAATTTAGTCACTTTTTCTTGTAATTTTTATGTTTTGGAATCCCAGTATTAAAAACTACCCGACCCATGTCAAAATTTTAGAAATTATTAAGTTTTTAAATGTTGTCTATGTTGAATAATTGAGTAATGTCTAGAATAAAGTATAAATTTTGAGTATTACGGACTAAATTGTAAATTTTGAAATTTAGGTATTTATGTGAAATTAGAGAGTTAAATCTAGTTTAACGTGGAAATTAAATGAAAATATATAATTAATTGTGAAGAAATAAAGTTAGTCTCGGTTTAGGGACTAAATTGGAATTTAGGCAAATGTCGAATAAAAATTGAAATATTCGATGTGAAATTGAATTGTATTGTATTGATGATTTTTAATTGTTTTAATTCTGTAGCTAACGTTGTGCCGAAATCTTCGACTAAAAAGGGAAAAAAATAAAGTCGACGAGGAATAGTTCGAAATTTTTAGTTTGTATTTCTATAATCCGAATCCAATTATTAATTGTTGTATTTCGATTTAATGTTTATGGTAAGTTGTTAAGGTGACGGATGTTGGTTAGGGGTGTTACAATACAAGTATACAAAATGAATATAGTATACTTAAGGCACCAGATCCAACAATATTATCATATTTGTAATTCAAGAGTCGATGCTCATTTTTCCTTACTTTCTCTTGATTTATGGGGTCATTATAAAGCTCCAACACATACTGGTCATCCTTTTTTCCTTACTTTAGTTGATGATTTTACACGTATGACATGGATTTATCTTCTTACTCTTAAAAGTGACACCATGGTCCTTTTGTAACAGTTTATTGCTATGGTTCAAACATAATTTTCAAAGAAGATTAAGATTTTTAGGAGAAAATAGAACAGAGTTTTTCAATCTAAGTGCTCCTCTTTTTTCTCATCTTTAGGAATTATACATCAAATTTCTTGTACTACCACTCCTCAACAGAACATTATCAAACGCAAACACCATCATTTGTTAGATGCTGCATGAGCCATTAAATTTCAGTCCAATGTTCCTCCTAAGTATTAGGGTGGGTGTATTTTACTTACCTACTATATTGTTAACTGATTACCAAATTCAACGTTAAAATGGAAAAGTGCCTTTGAAATGTTATATAATAAAACCCCTAATTTGTCACATTTAAGAGTTTTTTTTTGTTATCTTTGTTATGCTAAGAACCCTCATATTCAGGATAAATTAGCCCCTCATTTGATTCCTTTGGTTCTTATGGGTCACTCCATTGTTCAAAAAGGTTACATTTTGCTTAATCTTAAGACTAAATATTTGTTTTTAAATCGTGATGTTACCTTTCATGAATTTGTTTTTTCTTTTTAGCTTTTCTCATTCACACTGATAGTCACTAAACTAATTATAAATACGACAAAGGCAAACGCACCTATCGAACAATAGTATAGCTATGGTGAGTAGGGAATATCGTATCCACAAAGACTAAAAGTACTAGTAATTACCATTTTTCTATTGTTTAGCCGAAAAATTAGAGTGATGTGTTTAATCTAAAATTACTAAACTAATTTATCTAAGAATGCAACAGAGAATAAATCAAGGAAATAATCGAATAGTAACCAATGAGATAGACAATACCCAAGAAAGAATCCACCTAGACTTCACCTATTATTATGAAACTAAATTAAACAATTTATTCGCTTACGTCTTGATCCGTAGAAATCCCTAAACTATGTTAATATCTCTTTCAAAAGTAAGAACAACTAACTCTAGGTGATTAATTGAAATCTCTTTCTAATTAAAACCCCTATCGTCGCATTAACTCGATCTATGGATTCCCCTATTAGATTTGACTCTAATCCAGTAGATTTATGTCATCCTATTTCTAAGATTGCATGCAACTTCACTCAATTATGCTAGATCTACTCTTAAACAGGGACTTTTACTCTACTGAAATAAGCACATTAAATGTGAATTAATATCCCGAAAATATTAAAACAAGAAATAAGCATAATTGAGAACAAGAATCAAGTATTTATCGCGTAAAACAGAAATTAACTAATAGGTTTCATCTCCCCTAGGTATCTAGGGGATTAGTTCATAATCCTAAATGAAAACATCTCAAAGCCAGAAAAACCACAAGACATAAAGAAACTCAATAAAACTTCGAAAGAAATTAAAATAAGATCTTCAATCATGATGTAGATCCGCTTCCAAGTTTGCTCCAATGGTGTTCTTCGAGTGTTTTCTTCAATCTTCTTTGATTTCCACCTTCTCTATTCTTCTAATTGGTATTTATAGTCTATAGAATGCTCAGAAAGCCTAAAATTTGAGTTTTTTCGCGTATTTGGGAAGCAGTGTGTGAAATTGAAATGGGCTGGCACATGGGCGTGTGGCCAGTCCGTGTGGCTCACATGGTTGTGTGTTCAGCCCGTGTGGAAATGCCCAGGCCGTGTGGATCCTGAAAATAGCTCTATTTTTCTAGTTTTGGCTTGTTTTTTACTCATTTCACTCCCAAATGCTCTCCAAAGTATAAAAACATGAATTTAAAGGATTAGGAGCATCAAATTCACTAGTTTGCATTATTGATCATCCAAAAATGCATTAAGAATGAGATTAGAATATGTTACTTTTATAGCTTATCACACACTAACCTATTTTTCTTTCTGTCACTTCTTCTTCTTCTTTTTACTCTAACTTTCTTACTTTACAACTTGTCACGCCACCTTCACCTACTACTGCATCTCCCACCACCTTATAATATTGTTGACCCACCTACACTTATTGTTTTATAGCCTACTTCTTTACCTGTTAGTGACACGTTATCTAGCCCCTCAACTCAACCTTCACCTTGTACATCCATGTTACCCTCATCTTCTTTATTTGGACATTTTTCTCTTTACCTAGCCTTTCACATTACCTTCCTTTATAACGTACTTTTTGTACCATTAAATCCCCAACATTGATGAAATATTATATTTTCTCTTCTCAATCATATTCCTCTTATTTACTTGCTATAGGTCAATATCCTATTTCACATTGTATAGCTTATACTCATCTCCCTCCTCATACTCAACACTTTGCTTCCTCAACTTCTAGTCTTGTTGAACCCAAAACCTATAGTGAGGCCATTCAGGACAAACGATGGATTGAAGCCATAGAGAAAGAAATTCAAGCACTATAGTCAATGCCACATGGGATGTTGTTCATTTACCCCCTAGTAAAACACCCATTGGTTGCAAATAGGTTTATAAAATCAAATATAATTTGGATGTGACTGTGGAACGATTTAAGGCACGACTTTTTAGGAAGGGTTTCACTCAACAAGAAGGTGTTGACTATTAGGAAACCTTTTCTCTAATGGCTAAATAGGTCACAGTTTGGATGACAATTGCGATTGTTGCTCAACATGGTTGAACATTATATCAAATGGATGTGTATAATTCTTTTTTGCAAGAAGATTTGCATGAGAAAGTTTATATGATTCTTCCTCCGGATTTTTGCACTTGAGGGAGACAAGAGTATGTCGATTGCAAAAATCACTCTATGGGTTAAAACAAGCATCGAGACAATCGAACATCAAGCTCACCAACGCTCTTTTATCTAATAGGTATTCTCAATGAAAGTTTGATTACTCATTATTCACTAAGAAAGTGGGAGATCGAATGGTAATGATGTTAATATATGTAGATGATTTGCTGATTACTACAAGTGATAGTCAACTGGTTAATAAGCTGAAGCAGGTTCTATATCAGATTTTTAGGATGAAGGACTTAGGTGATCTTAAGTTCTTTCTTGGTAATGAAGTTGACAAGACAAAATATGGGATTGTGTTAACTCAAATAAAATATGCTCTTGAATTGATAGAGGATACTGATTTAGGGGGAACCAAGGTGGCGATTACCGCTTTGGAGCACAATCAAATATTAACTTTTGTGGAATATGATGAAATGCTACAAAGTAATAAAGAGGATGAGATCATGATAGACATTACTTTGTATCAATGGGTAATTGGAAGGCTTTTATACTTAACACGTACACAGCCTGACATTGCTTTCTCAGTGCAACGTCTTAGCCAGTTTATGCAAATACCTTAAAGATCACATTATGAGGTTGCACTTCAAATAGTTAGATACGTTAAAAAGGATTAAAGAATAAGGTTGTTTTTTATGCATGTAGATCAAAAAACTGGTAGCATTTTGCGATTCTGATTGGATAACTTTTCCAATGTCAAGAAGGTTTGTAAATGGTTATTGTGTGAAGTTAAGAGATTCTTTAGTATCATGGAAGTCTAAAAAATAGACTATTGTGTTATGTTCTTTAGCAGAGGCTGAATATAGAAGCGTGGCCACTATAGTTGCGAAAATTGTATGGTTGAATGGTTTGCTTC
Source organism: Gossypium hirsutum (assembly GCF_007990345.1). Lineage (NCBI taxonomy): Eukaryota > Viridiplantae > Streptophyta > Magnoliopsida > Malvales > Malvaceae > Gossypium > Gossypium hirsutum. The sequence goes on from NC_053440.1 coordinate 6,399,278, forward strand.
AAGATATGGGAGTTAAAGTCAATGAACTAGCAACATTGTTTTGTGACAGTAAAGCGGCAATGCAAATAGCAATCAATCCCATATATCATGAACAAACAATGCATATCGATATTGATTGCCATTTTGTAGGAGAAAAGATATAAAAATGGTTGGTTTGAATAGAGCATATTTCTACCAAAGAACAACAATATGAAAATTTGGTAGGCAAGTTGGGATTGCTTGACATATATCATTCCCCAACTTGAGGGAGAGTGTAGAAAGAAGTTAATGCAATTAGTTTGTTAGTAATATTGTTAGAGGTAGTTAGAAGGTAGAAAAGTTGTATATAAACTGTTGGAAAAAATGAATTTTTTCGAAGATTTGAAGCATATTCTTGATTAGTAAATGTGGAGATTTGTATCATAAAACTATGGTTTTATATTCTACTCCATGAGATCTTTACAACGGTATATCATATGCTCAAAATGGTTGAGTGATGAATGAGAAATTGATGCTCGAAGTAAGCCACTTGTGAATTATGTTGAGGAAAATGGAAAGTTTAGTCTCACATTGGTTAGATATCAAGTGTGGAATATGTATATATATGTGAACCAACTTAATGATTATTGAATGACTAAACTAATGCGCAGGGGGTGCAAATCCAAACTCGTTGAGGTTGCATGACATGGGTGATGCGAATTGTCCAAACCGGTTGAGCCTTTTAAGCCTGCAGATATATTATTTTTAGCCCAATATGAAATCTTAATTTTCCCCAGCAGAGCTTATCTTTTTGGAATTAAAAGGAGTTAAAGTCTTTAATTCAAACATTAATTTACGATTAAATGGCTCCTTATCTGCAGTGAAATATACACACTGAAATTTTCCAAAATTTCGAGATATCTTTTCCTGCATATTTTCAAATTGTTTTTCAGTGATAGATGAAGGCAAGGCTACTGTTCTTTGATCACTGCAGTCATGCTACTGCCATGCTCATCTTGTTGTTGTATCCTGGGAGACAGTCGACCAACATTTCTCCAGCATCAAAAGAGCGGACGAATCTGTCTTAAGGAGACTGTCTAAACAGGCCTCTATTTCAATTTTATTTTATTTTCTATTTGCTAGTTTTTATATATATATACATATATATATTGTTCTTGTTCAATCTTATGATTAATATAAACTTTTATATTACTGTTATTTTACTAACGTTTGTGCAACATAAATTACTCTTTGTAATGTTATTATATATGGTGAATGTCTTTTTTTTTTCATCATTTTTATTCTCCTTTAAAACTTGTATTCTTTGTTTATCTTCTCCACGATGTGAATTCAACATATACACTTCCATAAGTAATTGTTCAAAATTATTAGTAAATGGTAGACTTAATTTTATAAATTCATATTATTATTTTACATAAAAGTTTCGATTGCGTCGTATCAATAACATAAAGTTGCGAATATTAAGATATTGAACAAAATTGGAGTCATAGCTCCTATCATTCATGTTAGCAACGGATCTAACTTCATTGTCGTTGCGTACAAGCATACCAACACTTCTATTGCCTTCCTAAAAGACATGAAGACCTATCGATGTTGAAAATCACTTACTAGATTAATTTTAGTAGGCTTCATATTCTTTTATAACAAATTGTATGAAGCAAAATGGATAAGAAGAAAGTATTTCAAAGTCTAGCCCACAAAAACTAGTTGATTTTTAATATGCATTGCTTTACACCATTAGCCTCATAAAGTAAATTGTTGGTTAGTGCCATATTCAAAGTATATAGCTCTACTTGCTTGTTCAAGATCAACACAAAGTTTGTTATCTACAGCAAATTCAGTCACATTGGTCTCTAGTGTATATCTAAATAAAGCAATCCCTTGGATATTTTATTGGTATTGCTTGTCCCATTTCTTCCATTAAAAGTGGTGCAATGAAAAGAGGAGGATAAGCTTCCTTTATATATCTATATTATATATAAAGTGATTGATTGAATTAGTGTCATGAGTCAATTCGATACCAACTCAGTTGTGAAATTATTAAAATCCCCTTACTTTAAACGGTAATTAATATTATTATAAGGTTATTTTCAACTTTTCATATAATCTTTAAATAAAACAACTGAAAAATATTATTTGAAAACCGAACACAAGACTAATAAATTTATATAAAAGAAAATCCTACCACTCCACTAATAATCATTTATTGATATATTTTTATAAGTATATTTTTTTAATATAAAATATTTCTATCCATTCGCATAATATGTGTGATAAAAATGGCAGCCAAGTTGCATGCCAAGACTAGGCTGTGAATTTATTTTATTAATAAAAAATCCCTCTCTTTATGATCATCCATTCTTTCCCAAGTGACCCAACTTTTAGTATAAATAGGGGTGAAAGAGATGAGTTAATTACTTGATCATCAAGTTTTGAGGTAGAAAAGAAGAGACCATGGCAAGAGGGCGAACCATTCTGACTTGTCTCATGTGGCTTTTACTCGTTTTCTCCATTACTTTGTGTGCAAGTGCAACTGCCGGTGCTCGTCTAGGAACATCCCAACAAGTTGTTTATCCACAAGGTACGTATATCTATTCTATATTATTGTAAGATATTTGATTAAGTCGATGTACTCCATTCATATATTTAAGAATGCAGCTTTAAAGGCGATGATAATGATGATATTTGCAGGGTGTCGGTGCTGCTATTTCGTTGGGAAACCTTTCATGCTTCGATGTGGCAAAGTATGCTGCGGTGATGATTGCTGTTAGTTATGTTAGCATGAGATTTAAGGTTGAATCATTATGTGTATCATCTTTTTTCCCCTTTGTTGAATGTAATGTAATTGTACCAAAAAGAAAATGAAAGCAAGCATCATCCAATTATAAAAAAATTTCATTTTAAATAAAATACAAAAAATTACAATTTAAAAATTCACGATCATTTTGATCACTTACCTTAAAATCTAAAGAAAAATGAATATTATTATTTTAAAAATTAGTCCTTTGGTTTCTTTGTTTCATCATCATGATGTTCATTACAAAAACATTACACTCCCAGAAAAATTCACGAAAAATTTAGAAAGAATTTGGGGTTGATAATTTCCCGTTCTACATTTTCATCTATCTGTTCCCTTTAGCTAATGTCATGAATCTACCTCCAAAAGCTTCGTCTCTGTTTCTCTTCTTCAACTGTTAAAGCTCTTCGAATCTATTTCCCAATCCCTTTTCCATAGCCCAACAGAGAAGATAAAAAGTATGGAGATTACAAACAAAAACCAGAGAATTCATCACCACCTCTCCTTTGCTGAAGCTACCCACCAAAATTTTGCTCCCATTTTCACTTCGTTCTGTTATATTACCCTCCCATTTATATGCAACTTCCAAGCTTTGGCATATGGTTTACAACTCTTTAGTTTATGCAGGCAAGAATTACATGTTTCTGCTTTGCAATGGACTGCTTGTTTTAATTGCCACCAGCTCTGGTTTGATCGGTAGTTGTAGTGTAGAGACTGATATTAAAGCTGAAAAGGCTGTGAAGATGAGCAAGGGAGGTAGTCAAACAGAACCAGAGGCAGAGCCAAAAGGGTCCATTTCAAAAGAGACAGTTGTTGCAGAATATGATCAAAGAGAAGAAGAGGTGGCCTTGGTTGTAGAACTAGAAGATGAAGGTGAAGAAGATAGACCAAATGAGGGTGTTTCAGTGGAGGAGGATGAAGATGAAGATGAAGAAGTTTGAGTCAATGTGTAATGTGAAGATTTTATTAGAAAGATGAAAGAAGGGATTCAATTTGAAGGTTGCCAACTGATATAATAATAGTGCTCTCAAATTTATATTTTGCTTATTATTTAAGAGAAAATTTCATTTCCTTTTGAATTTTAATAGGAGTGATCAAAATGATCGAATTATATAATGTGGGTGTCTGAATTACAATTTTTTTTATTTTGATGTTTAAAATGAAAATTTTTTACGATGTAATTTACTTTTTTTTAGCACAATTTCTTTTTTAGAAAGGACATCTAATATTCCAAAAAAAAATAAAAGAATGGTACAATGAAAATAAAGGGTTATAGCAAAATGGATGATAACTATTAAAAAGAGTTATAATTCATGACTTTAGACTAGATCAATTGTCAGTACTTAAGTAAATTTAGTTTCATTTTTAGGACATGCCATTCGTAATTTTCATTGCATTACATTAAGAAGATTGAATTGTGCTTATATGTTATTAGATGTTACTTTTACTTGTTTGCGGGAAGGATTTGTTTGGTAGTAATTGGTAAGTGCAGGATGCGGAGAAAGAAATAAATGAATGAAGGTTTTTCATGGCATAAGGTTGGACAGTTTGTCAACACGAATGCCGTGACAATTCTAGGAAGATCGAGTCAACACTCAATGCATAACAGTTTTAGCCCAACTCTACTTGTACTAGAAAATTTTGCCTAATAAACGTAGAAGATATCAGGGGCTATTGGATTTACCCTAGGGAAAAAGCTTATAAAAAGCCAAAGAAGGAAACCCTAATGTGTGGAGATCCAGAGGCAACAATAGAGGGTAGCGGATGTGTAGAGATGAAAAGAGGAAACCGAAAGCAGTCCCTCTCAGCCACCACAGAACACTATGCTGCTGGATTGCAGATAGATTTGGCAATAGTCATCTTCCTAAGTTCTTCCATTATTTCTTAATTGTTGAAGCATATATTCGATTTAATCTATTGTTTCATTCAATTGTTTTTATTTCCCAATTGTATGCATACATTCTCAAGACATAGTTGAGTGTGCAGTATGCTCATAAACTGAATCTAATTCTGAAAAGGTTAGATTAATTGGATCGTAATTGAATGATATAAAGCGGATATTCGACCGAATACTTGCTGCGGACTCTAGACATAGAGCAACCTTTGTATAGAATGAAGATAAAACAGTTTAGGCTACCGTGCTAAGGCTTATAGACACAAGCCAGGTAACTTGAGATCTTGCTCTCGAAAGAAGCAGGTCACTTTAGGTCTCTTCTAAGCAATAGACTGAGTACGATTTTGTGGAGGCATTACTAAAAGTAAGTGCAGATTCTTAGTAATCCTAACCTTTCAAATCAACATCGTATACCTTCTAGCCTTTGCCATAGTATCTTTGCCATAGCATTTGTAATTATTTATTTATTCGCTCGCATTTTATTCAAATAATTATTCTCGTAATTGTCGTTGCATTTTTACTCTTGTCTTAACATTTTCCAGCCTTAGTCAATATACATTTCGCACACTACTTTAATTTACCACTGCATACTTATCTTGATTTTGCCATAGCATTAATCGCAATTCATTAAAATAACTTGACCACATTTGTACCTAATCTGATCACTGTGGAGATGACCTTACTTATCACTTTATTACTTGATTCGACGTGTATACTTGCACAATTCGCATATCATATTCACACGTGACAATAGACTCTCTTATGATTTTTTAAATACAAATTTTATCGATAAGTGTTAGGTGTAAAGGTGTTTATAGGTCGGGTCAAGGCTCAATTTCAAAAAATATTTGAAGCCCAAGTTCATTAAAGCTCGTTTTTCTATTCAAAAAATATTAAAATATATTTTTAGTTGGTATTTTATATATTTTTATAATTTAATTTAATTTTTTTTAAATTATTATTTAAATTGAATTCGGGTCAGCCCGACATGAGGTGCAAAAAAACATTATCCAAGTCTAGCTTGACCGTGGACAAGTTCAGTTAGGGGCAATGATAATACATATTATATTTCTAAGAAAAACCACAGGCTTAAATCTTGGAAACCAACATTATTGAGAGGGATAGCCGTAAACCGCAAACATAGACTATAAAACGGACATGAAGAATATAAAAAAATACAAATTTAAAATATTTGAACAAAAAATAATCTTTTAAATATTACAAAATTTTGACATTTCTTTTCCTCTCATTTTCCCTCAAATTGGGTACTAAAAAGTAAGGGAAAAAAGAAGTGAGAGATTATCAACTCCCTTTGATTTTCCTTGAGGTATATGTTGTTTTTAGAAAATAATTAAGGTTTTAGGTTGATTTTTCTAATATTTAGTAAAATAGGTCGATTTTGAAGAGAAACAAAAAAATCGCATCTAGCAGAATGCGTTTTCAGCGAAGTTGGCATAAAAATCTTTTCAAAATCAATCTATTTCTCTAAATATCCAAAAAAAAACCTAAAACCCTAAATATTTTTTAAAATCTACATATAACTCAAATTTACTCCTTTCCCTCACTTAATAAAAAGTTGTTATCCAGAGAAAAGGAAGAGAAATCGTTTCTCCTACTTTGCTTTCCTCTGCTTTTATCAATCCAAACATGTTGCAAAGTTATTAAAGGTGTTGACTGAACCACAAGTAAAGTGGTAAAAAACTTGATAGAAAATCTTTAGTTAATATGATACTACATTGTATCCCTGGATAACCCCTTATAAAAGAAGATAATTTAAATATTATTAAAAATTAGCAAGGGCAATTTAGGTATTAGGGCTCAATAAAGGTAATTAGGTATTTTGAAAAAAAAACAGTTAATCATTTTTAAAATTTTATTATCACATTTTAATTTTTTTTTATTTGATTGTCATTTAATGTTCAAATAAATTCATTTATATCTTCTTCTTTCTTTTTTGCGGTCAGCAATTTTAATTTAATTATAGCAATGGTTAAAACCCTTATCTAACACTTAGATGATCCGAATACAAACACAATCATCGTCCTTTCTTTTTTTAATATTATAACTTAGCAATTCCTCAACCTGTGTATATAGTAAATGTTAATTATTGATAATAATTAATTTAATGTTAGGTTTACAATGTGATTCTGCAAGAATAAGAATTTACACCTTAGGTTTTCACTAATTAAGATACAATCCAAGGGATAAGCCAAAAAAGGATTTATTTGGTTGGGTGTTTGGAGAATGACTTATGAAATATGGATAGTCATGGAATCCACATACTACTCCTATCCTACATAAATATTATATTATCTAAATTAAACCCAGGGAGTCGATTTTTTTTTATACATAAAAATAGTATACTACATAAATCTGCAATCATTTGAATAAATATATATATATAAATGTAAATAACTCTATGTCGATACTATCAGCTTCATACGAGGGGACCGTGAAAAACCCACCTAGAAACTGCTTTTCTCTCACACCCTAAAGGCCCAGACTTGCCATAACATCAAAATACAGCCGACAACCCACCTTTGATATGGTCTAAAACTTGCACTGGTATCAGTCACACCAACAAGAAACCTGCAATCCCCAACAGAAGGGTCCAGAAAAGTTACCATACCAAGTCCATCAAAATTACAACTTTTTTCATTCTGCATTTGCAGCTGATAGTAACTGTTGAATGCATATGACACATTTCCTTTTGCTCCAATCGCGTTACATGATCCCCCGTAGTTGAGCGTTGTGCAATCCGCGACATTACAAGCAAGCTTCATGTGATTTGCCACTTCAGAGAGATCCCTATTCGGGTTGGCAATACACCATCTAGCCGGGAGATACTGAACATTCTTGGCGTTTTTAGTTTCTTGTTTCCCAAACCAAGGTCTAGTGCGTATTTAGCCTGGCCATCAAAGGAGAAAATCCCCAGTGCCTTTCAAAGTTCCCTGGAAGGGTGCTCTTTGCCCCTTCATCAAGTAAACTGAAAAGATAAACATCCATGGGTGGAACAGCCGGCCTTAGAGGGGTTCCTTTGTTGCTTAATACATGCTTAATGAGGCCTTGGTTGAAAACCTCAGCAGCAGTGAGATTAGCACCGACCGCACCATCTGTAGGCCAGCCCACTTCCCCAATAACTATGGGCATCTGCCCGTATCCCATTTTACTGAGGGCCGCAATTAATGTGTCATAATTTCCATCAAATGCATTGGTGTAAGTGTTTGCACCATCTATAACAGGATGTGTAGTACCCTCAAAGAATGCATAGTCTTGTGGAAATTCCGAGTTCCCATAGAGGCTTAGAAATGGGTATATATTAACAACAAATGGAGAACCATTTGAGTTTAGGAAAGAAACAAGTTGAGTCATAATTTGAGTCAGTTCCGGTCGAAATGCCCCTTGAGAAGGAACATTGCCTTCGTAGGCATCAGCATTACAAGGAACTACCAACTTTATGTATCCAGCAAGATTTGCTCTGACCAGAGACTGCTGCAAATTCGCCATAGCAGGGATTACATAGGACTGAAATTGACCGTTGTAACTTGTAAGGAAAGGTTCATTTCCGACAGCAATAAACCTGTCAGTACAGCCAGAATTAATTAACTTCAGGAAATGTGACTTGCACTAGCGCATAAGATATTTACAGAAATGGAACAACATCAAATTCCTATCATGCTTTGATAAATATTAGGTTAATTTCATAGCAATAGATGCATCAAAATCCTACCTGTTTCTCGTTTTTACAGTCCCTTGGTGAAAAAGATATAGTTCAGGAATTACTATGTGTTGGGTAATAGGTGTTCATTCAACTCGTCCAAAGACCAGCTCACCCAACTTTCCCATACATGCCTATGCAGATAATGGATTTAAACTTCTTGACCATCTGCACTACTTAAGCAGAGGAAAACTTTAATCTATGGAAACCAGTTTTCCCTAGAGACGTTGTTTTGAGACTACATCGACATCATCTTAGACAGTGAACACAGTAACAAAAAAGACATTGTAATCCAAATATCAGAATGGCATTAATGAAATAACTTGTCAAGGAGACAATTTTTTTATACCATCAAATCAATGATGTTGTGTAGGTTAAAAGTATGAAGTGTTGTTCAAGCAGCTTTCTATGGGGAATAGTAAAACCATTGAGGTTGTACGGTAGTGTGCCGCTGCATAAGCCTATAAGAAATCCATATGGGGGAAGCTGATTGGTTAAACACAAATACGAACGATGCAACTACTAGAGAGTGCTAATATAATTAAATGCTGCTAAGATCAACAAATTAATACCAGGAACCTTTTAAGCATATTTGACATGAATTTAAACAATCAGTTTCCAGCACTATAACCAAGCACACTCTAAATGATGACATATGCTACTTACATATCAGATTATTCCCACAAAAAACCCCCTTCTCCCCCCATTTTTTTGGTAGATCCCTTAAAAACTTTAAACATAGTTTTTTTTTTTTTCTCATATCACTTCTAACTTAGAGTCATCTTGTCTATGGGGTACTAAAATCATTCTACAATTTTTTGTAAGCCTAACAGTGTAGTGGCCAGAAAAGTCTGGAAAAGAAAGAAATCATAACATATATGGATTCACCTAAGAGATCCTTATTCATATATTCTTTGAATGTAGTTCATGTGAAGGTGAATCTACCAAAGCAAAAACAAAATCAAAGGCCAAATAGAGGGCGCGGGTGGGGGGGGGAAGTGAACTTGTTTAATTACCTGATATCAGCACCACCTTTGCCAACATAAGCAGATACATTTTGGCGAACCCACAAATCAGCAGCGGCGGGGGAAGAGCTGAGAGCAGCCAACATCTCATTGGGTATCCCAACCATGACCTGAATCCCACTCCCCATCAAAGCTGTTAGCACCAATGGGTCAGCTTCAAAAAGCTTCACTTTTTGAATCTTGTTGTCCTTCAACAGATCCACCACCGTGGATGGCTTCAGCTTGTGGAATGAAATTGTCCCCCAGTTCACCCCTACTGCAGATTCAGCCACTGAAACCAGCCCTGAAAACATCACCGTCATCACAGCTACACTAACAAGCAATGGTGGTGACACGCTGGTTGGGACTGACATTTTTCTCTCTTGTGGTCTCCTCCTGCAATGATATTTCATTTGCTCATTTGGGGTTGGAGGGTTGGCTTGTTCTGATCCTAAACACAGGGAAACCGTGAAACTTCTCTCACCAACAACAAAAGTGTGTGCACTGCAACTGCAAAGAGTAAAGTTTAAGACTCTCCCAGAAGGCCCCCCATTATTTATTACTATGCTGATTAACTATTACCTGATTTTTTTCTTAAAATATCAGTAATATAATGACTCAAATACCCTCAACTGTTAATACATCTCTACAATCACCAAATATAATTCAGTTAAAAATATTTTTATAACAATATTTTTATTAAGTTAGACATAAACCTGCTCATAGACTGAGTCACTCGGCCCGCCCGAAAAGTAAGAGAGTTTGAACAAAAATATAAGTCCGAAAAATGGGTTTAAAAAAATTTTACAATTTTTTGTTATTTTAATGTTATTTTCTTGTTGTTTTCTATCTATTTTACTACCATTTCACTATTACGTTACTACTATTTTGTTGTTATTATTTGGATATTGTATAACACTTATTTTATTATTAATTTTGTTATTATTTTAGAGACATTTGTTTGTTAAGTTGCATGCATCTATCTTAGTGTTATTTAAGTATACATATTTTTTAAAATTTATTTTAAATTTGTTAGGAAATATTTATTTTAATGATTTTATTATTTTTTATGTATTATATATATTTAAAAAGTATTAAACAATACTAGCGGGCCAGGCCGAGCTGGACCCGAATTTTAGTATTTTTATTTGGGCCAAGTTTGGATAAAATTTTAAGCCTATTTTTTAGGCCGGGCCTAAAAATGAGCCTAAATTTTTTGTTGAACCCGACTCATGAGCAACTCTAATTAAATACATAAATTAAATATTTATGGAACTATTATTTTAAAATAATTTTCAATAATTAACTAAACTTTAATTAAATTTAGAATTAAACTAAATGGAACATTTAAATAAAGGTACTTTCTTTTAAAATTATCTATAATATTTAAATTAAAAAATTAATTTAATATTAATATTATCATCAATATAAAAATACGTAATTTCTGAGTACGTCCAAAAGAAAAGCTTTGGAGGTGGTTATAAGGAGGAGATTGGGAGGCAAAAAGCATGTTAGTGCTTACCGACTTTCCGTCAAAGTTTGTGACAACATCAGGACATGTGTCTATATTCCTCAATTGATGGGAGGATTACCACATTGTAAAACCTAATTTGAATCTTTTATGTGATAATGTTGTTTTTTCTATATAAATAATTTATATACTCGACTGAAACATCATCTTTTCGCTGTTGTTTTGTAGAGTATACTGTAGGAATTTTCCTCTCCTCTCTATCATATTTAGAGGTGTTCATAACCTATATCAAGTTAGATTCAAATTAAGTTTATGTATGTATTAATATTTTTTTATATTTTTCTAAATTCCGCACGGTTCAAAATGTAAGTTTAAAAATTTATCTAAACCCGTTCATATTTATAAATAGTTAATCCGAACCTATTTAAGGCTCACTCATATTGTTTTTAAAAAATTTAAAAATTTTAAAGATATATATTTATATTAATTTAATTTAATATTTAATAATTTATTAAATTTTTATATATAGTCATTTTAACATTTTTTATTGTTTACATTATAGTAGTATATAATAAATTTAATTTTTATGTGTTATAAATCACATAGTTTATAAAAATAACATAATATAAAATATTACTAACTTAAAAACAGATCAAGCTAGGCCCGGACCTTAAAAGTTCAAACTCAAGCCTAGCCCATATTTTAAACGAGTCTAATATTTTTTGTTCATGTCTAACTACACCCATGTCTACTGTTGTTAAAAACAAAGTATCATTTAAACTTCTTAGAATTTATGCTTTTAATATTTTTTATCAGTGTTTGAAAAGTCACTTAATCATTGGATTTGAGTGTAACTACTTGTAATTAAAGATAACCATTATAATTAATGGGTCTCGTTGAATTGAGTGTAATTGGAGCACCCAATTACATTTTCTAATTCTTAGGGGAATGTAAGAATTAGAGTATTTATACACGTAATTATACCCAAATCCAATTTTAAAAAATTATTTTGATATAAGTTATAAAAATTACATTATAAGCATGAACATGTATGGGTGTTTGGGATGATTATGGCAAAAAATTATTATATTATAAATCCCAAAAAATATATATATTATAAAAATAAATTGTGTATTTTATAAAGTTATAATAAAAAAATATTTACATCCTAAAATATTTCTAAAGTCATGGTAAAAATATTTATTATGAAAAATAACTTACATGTTATAAAAGTGTTATAATATACTTATTTATAAAAATTTATGACCAAGTATGGACATAACTTATTTATTTCCCGATGCTATATATTATAAAAATAAATTACTTATTCATATTTTTTAAAAATATATATTATATATAAGAAGTGTTATAAAATTTTTGGGCAATTTATCATTTTTTTATAAAAGTTATATATTATAAATTTTATATTATTTTTACTTAATTTACGGGAGATAACCTACCATGAGTCTTTCTCTAAATTAAGTTTAAATAAGTTTTTATAATTAAAGCCATAGCTCATTTGAACTATAAACTCAAATATCATTAGGTTGATGCTAATTATGCAAATAGAAAAAAATTTTATTGCACCATATAATGGAGTATGATAGCATTTGAGAGAATGGTGTCAGACGCAAGCATCACCGATAACTCATAAACTCTTGAAACATTCAAAGTTTCGAAATATAGTTGAGAAGACATTTGTTGTTCTAAAAAAATATTTTTCATATTAACAACATCACCTTAATATATCATAAAAAAAAACAAGGTTGGGTCATACTAGCATGTTGCATATTTCATAATTTCAGTTATATGTGAAATTGAGATGATTCATACTTCGTAGAGTATATGGAAGAAGGAGGCCTTAATGATCTTAATAGTGCAGATTCAAATTCAGATGATGATGAACTCAGTTAAGGGCTCATAGATGATAAGCATATGTTAAATATTAAAGAGGGAATAAGCCAACAAATATGCACTAGAACAATTAGATCAAAGTGCATATGATGTTTATTTTTCATGCTATTTTTTATTAGTAATTGTATTATTAACTATTTTTTAAATTAAAATAATACATATAATGATTTGATTTTAATTTTTGTAACTTGTTTAGAAATTATTTTGCCATACTAATAATTTTTATAGTAGTTAATATTTTTAAAAAACATAAATTATGTAACTGTGTAATTACAATTTGTACTACCAAACATGACATAAGAAATTACAATGTAATTACACTCTGTCAGTCAAACACGTCTAAAGAATTACAATTATCTGTAATTACAAAAAAGTGTCATTAATACCCTTGCACTTTCTTTTAATTACTCTATCTTGTCCAAACTAACCCATAATTACGAGAATATTTTTCATAAAATTAATAAAAAAAATTTATATAATCATATTTGAATTTAAGACATTAGGAATTTTAAGCTTTTAACGTTATTATTTCAACCAAAGCTTTATCTAATTTTTATATAAATATATTATCTATAAAACTCCCGTCTCCCGATTGAGTTTTATATTATCATATTTGAATTCAAGACATTAGGATTTTTAAGTTTTTAACATTATTATTTCATCTAATTTTTATATAAATATATTATCTATAAAACTCCTGATTGAGTTGGTGTCACGAGTTGACTAGATACCAACTCGATTAGAAAATTACGGAAATGTTATTCCGTAATTAAAATAAATCATATTATTTTAAGGTACTTTAGCCTTTTCATTTTAACAAAAAAATGATAAGTGAGATTTGAACTCACGTCACTTGAATTAGTAAAATTTTAAATTTATCACTCAACCAAAGTCTTATTTTATTATTTTTATACATATTTTTTAATATGTACAATTTATTATCTTCACCATTTATATATGTTAATAATATATTAATGATGTTGTTAATTGAGTTTGTGTCACAAGTCATCTCGACACTAACTCACAATTGAAAAAAAAAATCATGATAAATAATTGTAGTGCATTTAATATTGTTTATCTGATGTGTTTATGTGTTTAAATGTCATTTTACGCATAATTTAATTTATTTTTTTATTTTAATATCATACATACTTCATATGTTATTATGACTGATTAGTTTCAAACCATAAATCTCATTATTTATTGTATGTTATTCTTAAACACAGGTTTGTATTCTAAATTTGTGCCTTTCGCACGCATATGCCACGAGCTGCGAATCAAAGCCCGTGACGAATGTACTCAGAACGTCTGATAGAGGTAAACTGATTAAATGTAGCTTATTTGACCTACTTGAACTGGCCTGATTCATGAAACATATGAAGAAGTCTATTTATTTGAAGCATTAGAGACCCAATTAAACACTCTAGTAAAACTAGAGTTACCAGGGTAATTATTGTAAATCCTAAGGGATAAAATTGCATAGAGTTTAAATCCTTTAGGACTTTCATCTTATAGATAGGCAATAATATCAACTGTTGATGTAATTCAATCTATACCGGTTGGATCTAAGGGAGCTCAACTATAAATAGAAATCTTCCTCTTATTTATAATCACTCAGTTGCAATCTTTCAAAGTAATAGAATAGTTTTGAGAGCATTTACTCAGACACTTGTTGTATTATTATTCTCTTTTGACTTTTCTATTCGATACAAGTTCTTTATTCTTTTTGGGTTTGCTTTCGCTTTGTTTTCGATGCCTTAGAGTATTTCTGTGAGAAGTCATATTTTTTGAGAGTAATACTAACTTAGGCGGACTTGAATTCAAGAAATCGCCTAAGATCGTCAGTTTGCCAAACTAAAGTTCTAATCCCATAACACGTATACGTGTGATAAGATTTTTAATTTACATAATTTTTTTTCACTCATATCATGTATGCATGGTAATATAATATTTATATGTATGAGAAGAAAACAAAATTAATAAACTTTAAATTAAATGTATGAAAAGAAAATAAAATCAATAATCTAAGACATTAGGATTTTTAAATAATTTTTTCAGCTACTCACCCTATGTTTAGTAGGAAATATATTTATCTTTTATTATGATCTAAAATTTTTATAATTTTTACAATTTATTTTTTATTTTAAATTCCTTTAATTTTTAAAAAAATTTAAATTTTTATTTTTATTTTGGTTCGCAAAAAGCTTAATTTTTAAACATTATTATTAAAATATTTCTTATTTCATACGTGAATTTAGGGGGCTGGCAGGGGCTCCAGCCCTCCTAAAATGAAAAATTATTGTTTTGACCTTTTAAAAAATTTTAAAATTTTAAATTAATAAAGGTTAAATTATACTGACTCCTCTTAAAATTATAAAAATTTAATTTAATCTTTTAAAAATTATAAAAATATAAACTATTAAAAATTGAAATTTAATTTCTACCCCTAAAAGTTTTTGTAAGTACCCTGCTTATGTTTGTAACAAATTATGAAAATGTTTTAAACATTAATTTTATTTTTTTTATTTAATTTTAAAGAATATATGTAATTTAAACAAACAGGACCCACACCATTAATCTAGCCAAAATGCTAATGTGTAACTTATGAACCATACCACTTGTCGTCATCGCGAACTAAAAATTTCCTAAAATGACTATGTACCTTACTTTATATATAAATTATTTACAATATAATATATTTATAATATTTTGAATATAAATAATATTAAAAACTATTTTTATTTTAAATTGGGATCCAACATAACATGTGGGTTAGTGCCTGGTTAAGTGTGTTCATCGCCTCAAGTGTGGCCAGGGTTTGAGTCGCATTAGTTGCATTTAGCGTTCAGGCTTTACCTTATTATTGTAATAAACCAAAAAAAAAATATTTTAGTTTAAGCAAATAGGTATAAATATTCAATCAAGTGATTGAGATTCTTGAATCGATCTCTAATTTATTCTTGAGTGAATGAACGTACAGGACTAATCTCTTATTTTCTTTTAAAATGAAATAATAATAATTAATAAAATATTTTTTTAGTTTGTTTAAAAATAAAATTTTAAAAAATAAAATAAAATTTTAAAAATAATTTGATTCATGAGTTAACTTCGGATGGGGTACTAATTAGGCTAATATACCGAAAAAAAAACTATAAATTGGTACGATGACATGCGTCACTTGAGTTATATTTAAAATGCTAATAAAATAAAGTTATTACAAAAAAAGAGTGTGTCGACCCTTAAAAATGCTCTCCCTCTTATGACCATGGTGATCGAGGAAAAGTGCCAGCCCCTACATCTGTTGTAGGGAGGGCCACAAAAAAAAGTTAGGACAAGAGAGAATGAACCACTAGGTGATAATGGATGGTCGTGGAGGAACCAATGGCATTGTCGAAGAAAATTTCTTTTCAATATACACTTATGACTGCCATGAATATGAATGTAGAGTCAAATATCCCTACTGAGGATGAAGATAATGAATTACTAGAAGGAGATGTAGTTAAAAGAGAGATTGATGGTGTACCTACCATTAAATTCTCGAAGAGAGTTCATTCACTTCTGGAGCAAAATATGGTGAAAATGACATAAATTAAACTGTTACGGTGCTCTTGTTAATAAGATTTATGCTATTTGGAAGCCATCACAAACGATTCAACTTTTGGGTTTAGAAAATGATTATTACAGGATTATACAAAGGCTTTGTCAAATGGTTCATGGTGGCGTTTGGACAATACCTAACAATTCAGCGTAGTCAACGTCATTCGTGACTGCACAACCGTATCTTCTTAGAGTTATTGCATGGGTTTGACTCCCAACCCTTTCTGAAGTCTTGTATAAGAAAGGCATCTTGCGTGAAATTGTAAGTATGATTGGAAGATTAATTAGGAATGAAATCTCTCCAATTCGGCCTAGATGTTAGACCCGAATTTAAAAGATTACATCGGCCACCGAAATGGCCTGATAGAATTATCGGAGTTTTAGAAAAACAGTTAATTTCAAACATTTGTTTATTTTAGAAGGAAGTTTTGGTCTCTTTTCAAGAAAACTCGAGAGTTTTATGAAAAACAATTAAGTTTAACATCTTCATTATAACGATATTTACTATTGAAAACTTAGTTGAAAATATGAATTACTTTCTTAACAAAACACATTTACAATTTAGCAGCGGAAAAGTGATATTAACGTAATTTTAATAAAAATCATGTTTCATGCATAATTAGATAGAATTCATAATCTAATAGCCTAAATGATTTAAATGTCATGCATGCCTAAGTAAAAACCATAAGCTAAGTCACATGCCACAATAATAATATAGTTCCAAATAACCGAAATTATAAAATAATCAATCTAAAATATTTTTATATAGAAATCAATATTTCGAGTCAAGCCCTCCGAATGCTGAGTTCAGGTCCTAACCTTGCGGGTTATCTGAATAGAAGGAAAATAAGGGGGGTGAGCTATGAAAACTCAGTGTGAGTTCCATCACAAGACAACCAAAGCAACCGATTAGCATATTAATTCAAATTACATAGCTTAAATCACATTTAGCAAATTCAGTATATCAAAATAACATAACAATTTTCACAATGTATAAGCAAAAACACCTATACTATATCATATCGGAAATTTTAAAATTTTAAGCACACGCTTTATGGATGCAAATAGATTAGGTTTAATTAATAAGATCCTACCCCACTACTATACACCATACAAGTTCCCCAGAAGTCATCCATCCTACACATCGGGTTGTGGATGAACCACCAAACGTTACAAGTTAATATGTTGTTAGACAGTTGTGAATACACAACATAATTGCAGATAAAAGCTGCCAGATAATGGGTGGATGGATCACCCATGTTGTAGGTTAATATGCTGCTAGATGGTTGTGAATACACAACATTTTTTACAGATAAAAGTTGCCAAATAATATGTGGATGAACCACCAGATTTGTAGATTTATAGTCTGGCATAACTTCCCTTTACAATTTGTCTCAACCCATGCAACAAAATAAGGCATGCTTAAAATAGATCATAACGAAACAAATATTAAGACAAAAAATAATCAAATATTACAGCAATATATATGCTTTCAATCAATTAATTCAATGGAAAAATCATATATTCTTCAAAGGTTCCATTTAGCGGTGTCTTAAGGCATGTTATACGAAAAATCGTAAGTACATATACAATAAATATGATTACTCACAATTCATGCAATAGGATATATATTTAATATTAATACAATCATTTAAATCACAGATTTAAGCATTATTCATACCATTAGGTACTTTTGCATAAATTAAACACTAAAAACAGTTCGGAAACTATTCAGGGACTAATATGCACAAAACATAAAATTCTAGGTAAAACTATAAAATTTAAGAAATAGGGGCATATGGTAGTGTGAAAAAATTCAAAAATTAAGCTACAGGGGATACACGACCGTGTGGAAGGGTCCAGGCCGTGTGAGAAGCGAAAATCCTAGTGTTTTAGTGGCACATGGTCGTGTGGTTCATACGGGCAGCCCATACGCCCGTGTGGCAGGTCATGTGGTCTAGGCTAGGTTTGATTTTGTCTTGAGTTTAACGAGATTTTTGAGAAAACTCATAAAAGATTCGAAATTGATTTTAGAAAATTTCCTATGCAAGTCTTTCAAATATATAGACATGATTTCAAGATTTTCTTACAATCGAAGATCTAATACAATCCCAATAAAATAGTAATTTCATTAATAAAATATACAATATAATAACATATAAGATACATATGGATTCTTGGCAGCTTAGAATCATGATCCAATCCGAAGTCCATCATCCAAATGATTGCTTTGAGGAATTTTGATCCAAATCAATTATCGATATTCATACTCCATAGCAACATGATCTTCCATAACAGGCTAGATGTTCACCAAGAAATCAACATAGCCCAAATATAAAGTTCAATAATTTGTCAACACCTAAATATAGAAATTGCCACCACGCAGATTTGGTGGGCAGAAAAGTGGACACTTTCTCTAACACCAAATTGTCAGTTTCATATTTTTTAATAAGGTTGATAGATTTTCTTTACACTAACAAATGCAAAATAAACACTTTTCGGATGAAAAATGATTTTTCACCAAATGCAAAATATTTAAGAGAAATGTTTTTTTAACTTTTTACATGTTAAACTATGTACAGTAATTACATATTTGAATGATAGACAAAGATTTTCATTTTTGAATTTCAATTTATTTGAAGGGCTAAATACTCATTTTACGGCTATTTTACTAATCTAACTCAAAAAAAATTATATTTACAAAAAAGACATTGATTTAAAAATAATCACCAAAATGACTTGAAATGAACAGTAAAATTGAGTTATGAGAAATAGATAGCCGGCACCACTTTTTTTATTAAAAATTAATTTTTGGGGTTTTAGACACTAGATGGCCAACACCATATATTTTTTTCAAAAAAAAATTTTGGGGTGCTGGCACACTGATGGCCGACACCCCTTTATCTAATAAAAAATAATTTTTTTGGAGAAAGTGTTGCCGGCCAACAAAGGGCCAAAATCACCCAACAAAAAAAAATTGGGAATATTGCAACATAACCCCTCTTTTTTTCCATCTTTTTTATTTGTCAAGTTTAATTACATATTTTATATTTTAAAACAATATTGAACTACTTATCATATTTTTTAATTATTATTGCATCACTCACATTATTATTAAATTTAAAAATTAATTTAAAATATATTAAACTGCATATTTTATAAAATTTAAAATTTTCATGATTGAATTTTGCCATCATATTTGAATTTTCAAAATATGTAGTTGAATATATTTTAAATTAATTTTTAAATTTAATAATAATGTGAGTGATGCAATAATAATTAAAAAACATGATAAGTAGTTCAATATTGTTTTAAAATATACAAAATATGTAATTAAACTTGGGAAATAAAAAAGATAGGAAAACAAGGAGGGGTTATGTTGAATATTCCCAATTTTTTTTTGTTGGGAGATTTTGGCCCTTTGTTGGCCGACACCACTTTCCCTCCAAAAATTATTTTTTTAATCAGATAAAGGGATGTTGACCATCAGTGTGCCAGCATCCTAAATTTTTTTTTTGAAAAAATACATGGTGCCGACCATTTAGTGTCCAAAACCCCAAAAATTATTTTTTAATAAAAAAAGTGATGCCGGCCATCTATTTACCATAACCCAATTTTACTATTAATTTCAGGTCATTTTAGTGAATGTTTTTGAACTAAGGTTATTTTTGTAAATATCAATTTTTTTTAAGTTAGATTAGTAAAATAGCCTCATTTTACTCTCTCAAAAATCACTTTATGTACATTCTAGATGCTAATTTTTTTAGGGAAACATTTTTCCATTAATAAATAGAGCTTATTTCATCGTTTTAACTTCCACCCTTATTTTTTGTGGTTTTTTTAGTATTGTATTTGACGAGGTTTTATTTTAAAATTTTGAAAGGATTAAATTGAAATTTATTTTTCTATCTTTAAAGGGGAAATTAAACTGTCCTTTTACTATTAAATAAATCATTTCAAAAGAGACTAAAATAATAATTTGTGATTTTAGAGGAGGGTCAAGGCGTTGCCGACTCCCGTCGCTGCTCCATAGGGCATTGTATGGCCGATACGTGGAAGACTCAAATCGACATTTAACTCTAAGGATACCCCAACCGTGGCTTATGCCACTTAAGCCTAACTAACTGTTATGAGCCCCAAATTTCATTTTGGGCAGCTGCTGTGAACACTACAAATTATGCTTGTAATTAATTAAATACACCCATCATGGCAATCCATCATCGAACAATGCCGCCCATCAGCTCATCTTCGTTTTTGAAAGCATCACCAAATTATTGATAATATCATTGCAGTCAAGAAACTTTAATCCACAAAAATAAAGGGGAGGTGAAAGCAACCTGCACATGACGACATTCCCAAAATAGGTGGTATGCATCTTCAATTTCATCATCCTCTCCGCAACACGTAGACAGCGGGATGCCACGTTTATGTCCATCGCAATACATCATGGAAAAGGCCACACCCCCAATTTAATAATTTTGCTCAGCTTCTACATCATCTTAGGCAACTTGAATCGCAATGTCATTATCTATATTTTTATTTTTATGAAAAAAAGTTGAAGATTTGAAGCAAAAATGAAGATTAGAGATAAAATCTATATTTGTTCGCAATCTGATATGTTGCATTCTTTCTTCTCTCACCCTAGTAGGAAAAAGAAAAGGCCATGTGTTAATGGCTAAAACTCAAACATCTACAGTGTTTTTCATGTTTTATTTGTAGTAGTAGTAGTAGTTACAGATTATAGAATAATAGATGCAATTAAATCCTATAAACTATACCATAGTGGCTTGGTCTACATATATTTCTTTACAAAGTTAAATCCTACAGGAATAATTATATGATATGAAAAAGTAATCTACAAGAGATGACGGCGAGATTAAGCCAAGGATTGAGAGATAAGTGATAATCATGTTCAATTGTTGATGATTTGGCTCCAACTTCCAAAGTGACTTTAAATACAAGCTTAATTAATTATGGGATTGAAATCTCACTTTTCATCAGAGTTGGCATGAAAAAGGGAATGGAATCACCAATGAGGTGGAAAATGGACCCTCTTTTCTTTCGTCTTTCACTTTTTATCTCTCTATATATAAAGATTGGAAAAAAGGCATGGTGACATGGTGAGAAAATAGGGAATCTCTAACGTAAAGGGTCTATGCAACTTTTCAAAGGTTAAACAAGTAGAAAGATTAGTGCCGACAACATATCAACGTCCAAAACCCAAAAGTATGAATATAACCCATCCATTTAAAAAATAGTATCTTATCTAATTCGAGTTTATTTCAAAATCAAAAGGTCGATTAAGTCTTAACTAAATTGGCATATACATTATTATCAATATAAGATAACGTAGATTCAAGTGCGTTAAAGTGCATTATCCAATTTTAACTCTTATATTTGCTATCTCCTCAATTAGATTTATAGCCTAAAACTTAACTTGGCATTTTATCTCTATATAGTTTACAAACACTAAGAAAATTTCCCCTCACCCAAAAGTGTATCACTAAATAACCACCCAAACAAAAGGGGAAAACTTAAGCCAAGTGACTATTGCAAAATCACAAGGAGATCCATGAAGGGAGTCTCATGTCAAATCATGTCATATCTCAAGACTCTAACACTAACTCTTAAGATGAAGTGCAATTATGTGTAGCAACTTATTAGACACCTTCTTGATATTTTTGGGGCCTTAGGTAAAATAATAAAATAAGGTTTTAGGTTTCTTAAAAGTTGAAGAAAAAAATTTTTAGGTCCCTTAAAAGTTGGTAAAAAAATTTTGGGCCCTTAAAAGCTAAAAAAAAATTCTAGATCCCCTAAAAAGTTGGTAAATTTTTTTTTTACTTTTAAAAGTTAAAAAAAAAATTGGACTCCTTTCAGCCTTGGGCGCTGGGCGTCCGCACCTCCAAACGACCCCCAGGCCGGGCTTGCAACTTAACAATCTAGATGCACAGTATCGAAGCTTTCCACGACCTTGCCTTTACCTTCACTTAGTAGAGCAGACGAGTCTTGTGCATCCTCTCTTTATAATCTCTCTACATAGATATTAAGAGATCAGGTTCTTTTTCTCTAAGAATATTCTTTCTGATCTTTTTACACAATCAATGACTTAGCACTATCATGTGAACCACCTTCAATCTTCATACCACATAGTTTCAGCAACAACAAAAGCTGCAAAAAAGATAGCAGCTATACTACTAGAAAGGACAGTTTCAATATTTCCCATATGTAATCCTTTGTATAAACGTTGGGGCAGGCGGACACTAAGATGGAATAAGCTTACTAATATACCCAATGTCTCTGCTGCAATATGATGAGAGGCTATTCCTCCCAGAACAAAAGAATTAAAACTTTCCACACCCCACATGAGATTTACAGGTTGGACCTTGCCAATTAGTCTTTAAGGGTTTGACACCCATATTCTAGGACCATACAATCTTGTTACATGAAATGTGCCAAAGCCAAAGCCAAAGCAAGCCATTCTAGAGAGAAAAAAATTAATTCCAAAAATATTGGGCAAATCAAAGAAGGTTTTCCTGTGCGCTCGTCAAAAAAAATTTCTAAATCCCAATATATCCAATGCCAGATAACTGCCATGAAGCACAAACCAAAAAACACAATATGTGCTCCGGCCATACCTTCTTAACTCCAAATACCCGTTATAGTCCCTCAGTAATACTCCAATCGCCCTATGAATTGGTTATTCCTAAAAGAGTCATGAAGGGTATAACGAACATACCTTGTCTCCACATTGGATCAAGAACGAGATCAGAGGGATAAAAAAACAGCTAATTCATATAGATCCATTGAACAAGCCCAACCAGCAACCAGAGCCGTATGCATTATATGAACAGGCGATCGGATCATTCAATATAACAGTATGAACATGATACCAAGGCAAACCCATAGAAATATGCTCCTTTATCAACAAAAAATAGACACTATGTAACTTTATTGTATTGGAATACCTCCCCTTTTCGGTGGATACTTTTGGAGAAAGGATTAATATTTATTCTATTCCATTAATAATTAAGGGAAGAATTCGACTCAAAAGAAAAATGAGAAGCAGATGTTAATTTTATATAAATATAATTCAAGATCATATGAAATTATTAAAATTCAAAATGGCTTCAACCAGACTCCATCATAAAATTGTAATAGCCCAAATTTAATATTAAATAAAAATTATAATTAAATAAATTTTATAGGTATTGGAAACAAAACTTGTCCATCTACTTGGGCTTGATGTGGACCTCCCGAATACTCCATGCTTGACAGTGGGTGCGTTTCCCCTTTGCAACTCTTTGCTGTCGGATGTGCCCAATCCATCCCATATAGTTTATCTAAACTTGTCTATGGCCCGATAAGGATTTTTTTTATCTTGGATCAACCCAGCCAAGCCCAAATTCCATTTCTATAATAAAAAAATTATAATTTAAATTTAAAACATATTTAATATTTTATGAATGAGTAAATAATAAAATGAATTTGGTTAAACTAAATTTAAGCTTGGGCAGAGGAGAAGTAAGAAAATTTTTTAGGGGTTAAAATTAAATTAAAATTTTTATAATTTTTAAAAGATTAAATCAAATTTTTTTATCATTTTTAGGGGGCTAAAGTGTAATTTTACTTTTACTAATTTAAAATTTTAAAAATTCTAACGGGCCTAAATAAAAAATTTTCCATTTTAAGGATGGTCGGAGCCCCTGCCAGCCACCCCTCAGCTACGCTCTTGGCTCAGGCTTAAATTTTTTTTTTTGAACTAAGGTGCGACTTTGCTCTATCTATGGACAAATATTTGGTTTGATATTTATTAGGGATAAATCTCAAAATTATACATGAATTTTAGTTCAACATGTAATGTTATATATGAACTTTTATTTTGTATAATTTTATATATGACAGTTTACTTTGATTTTCACAAACCATTAGTATTATTATTATTGATATAACACCATTTTGTGTTTACCTATTACATACACAAATGATATTATTTATATAATATAAAATAAATTGTTGTATTCATTTTTTTAATGTGTAAAATTTAATAAAAATATATAAATATATTTAAACCAAAATTACAATTTAATATTTATAATTACCCAAAATCAAAATACATGTATTAAAATGCACCTTAAATTAAATTTTATGCATAATTTTCATATTTAATGATGTGACCAGTGTTCTTCAAATAAGACTGGATTGATTGGTCGGACAGAATGGATAAAGAACCAACTGGTATATTAGTTCTAATAAAGTGGTTGAACTGGTTGAATCAGAAATTACTCGAAATCAATAAAAATCGAAAATTGTGACAAAAATCAACAGTTGAACATGTTGAATTGGTATTTTATATGAATTTTTAATTAATTATAATTAATTATTGTCAGCCTAACATTTGTATTACGTCATCACCTGAAAATTTATATATCTAATTAAAATATGCAATCATATGAAAGGTATCTCATAAGAAGATACATCTATTTGTTATTTTCACTATCATGCTTTGAATGTTTTAAGATTTTATTTTATACTAAAAGCATAAAAAAGCCCTTAAAAGATAATGTCTCATGCCTCAATGTCTGTTTTGATTAATTTACATTTTCTAACATTATTATTTTTCGAGAAATTTTCCTACCATGTTAGCTGTAATGATAAGATATGATAATATTTAGTTGTCGGTTGATTTTCTTTTATGAAACCAGTCTCTCGAAAGTTGGGAACTTGACAATTACACTAATGGTGGCCAAAATTAACTTATCCTTTTCCACCTATAGTCCCCCAAATAGGACGTTGTATGTCGAGGGTTGGTCCACAACTAGGATTTCAGCATTGACCATTAATGTGTCCTCCTGTCATCACCCTATGGCTGCAAACAATATTATCATATCAGCAAACTCTAGCAATAATTATATGCTATAGTTTACAAATATAAACAACTTATGGTGGTTGTCTATCAGTCATCCCCTCAGTAGCACGAATCCTATGCCCACAAATCATCATTTACGTCGAATACACAAAACTTTACAAACATTTCAATAGATTTTTAGGTATGAATATATTGGTATGCAAAAACCCTTAAGTGTTATGATAAAATACATTGTATTTTAAAGGAGAAAATATAGGTTTGAATATTGAAGATGATATTATTAGAAGGGACAGCCATGAACTCTAAATATAGACCGTAAAACAAACATAGAGAATACTAAAATATCTTGTATGCAAGAAAAGAAGCTTATAAACTTGTGTTGATAGCTTGGCGGTGAAGGATGCCATTAAAGGATGATGTGGGCCTCCGAAGATAAGAAGAGAGGTTGTGAGACGTAGAAAGTGGAAAGTGGTCCTTTGAGGCGCCTCCAACGCCTTAGTCAATGTTTTAGGTTCAATCAATCTGACAACCTGATTATGTAAATTATAAAGAAATTTTTTCTTTACGCAAAAAATCAAACTTATAAACTTGTGTTGATAGTCTGAAGGTGAAGGACACCATTAAAAGATGATGCGGGCCAACAAAAATAAGAAAAGAGATGGTGGGATGTCAAAGGTGGTCCCTTGATGCGCCTCCAACGCGTTAATCAATGTTTTGGATTCAACCAATACAACTTGATCACGTAAATTATAAAGATATTTATTTCTTAAATTATTTGCGAATACTTTCTAAAAAGTTTATAAGTAGAGTCATATTTTATTAGAGTGGAATTAAATAATAAAAGAAAAACGATGTAATACTAACTTAAGTTATAAGTATACAAATCAAAAATAGCATTTCTACTTTATTGAATTGCTCAATTTAGTCCCAATGGCAACGGATTTTGTTTGGTTGGTTGATTGGTAAGCGTAATACTCATTTTTCATGTAATTTTATTAAAAAAACAACTAACATACATAAAAAAGTTACTAAAAGACAAACGTCAAAAGTCAAAAAAGGAAAACGGGACTGAAAGTCACAATCAAATCAACCACTTGAAACCCTTCTCTCTTTCCCATACCAAAAAGGAAGAATGATTTTGTGTTATGAAATCAGTATCAATGGTGGAGAATTGAAGAATGTACACCCAAGAATGAGATTTTAATATCATTTTAATAATTTTAGGATTTATTTTTTTTAGTCTCTTTTAATCTTTACACTTGCAATATTAAATTAAATGTACTTTTTCACGAAGGTTAAATTAATCTTTTTACTTAGAGCTTGAGTAATTTTAACATGAGATATGTGTTCATGTTAAAACCTCAATCCAATCATTTTTAATATTGGATTCAAGTAAGAGAATTCTATATTTAAGAATAGGAAAGAAAAGAATTTAAGCCTTCTTAAAAGAAGGTTTTGGATTTTGTGTGAAAATAAAAAAAAAAGATTGGGCCTGCGATTAATAAATTTCTAGATTAATGTTTGTTGACTAACTTCAACACTAACAACAAGTGCCAATGTTGGGCCATTATAATTGATTTAAGAATGTATTGTCTCGAATTAAAGCCAATAAAAACTCGACACCTATAGGTGTGGAATTCCAACTAGTGTATTTAATTTCTAAGTTTCAATGATTAAAGAACATGAGAATTAATTCCCAAGAGATATCAAATACCTTCTGAAAAAAAACATATTTTAAAAGAAAAAAAATATTATTCTAATAGAAAAACTGAAATTGAATAATTTTTGACACAATGTCTAAAATTATTCCCAACTCATAAATAGGAGAATAATGTGCTTCAGCGCACTCAAACCTATATTGATAAAAATATTCATACCAATCGAACTAAAATTCAATCAGAAATAAGATTGATTTAGTAAATTTAAAAGGGGGGTTAATGCATGGTGAAAGTTAGACTAGTCAGGACGTGAGCTACTGGAAGATTTAACTTTTTAATTATAAAAAAAAAGAGTACGTCAGTGATGATGGAGATGAAAGAATTATTGATGTAATTGATGACGGGGAGAGTTGTGTATAGGATGAAACTAATAATAAAAATGGGTAAATCTAACTTTGATCGACCAAATACAATATAAAATGACATTTTAGTTTAAGAATAATAAAAGAGATGATAGTGGACTCAATAAGGGAGGGATCTCAAACAACTCTTCATTTGCTACTCACAATGTCAACAAATCTTAGTTCTAGAAATTTTGGGTAAATTGTAGGACTGCTTCACTTTTATGAACATGGTTTTACGGAGTTTTGGTCAATTTCAACAAGTTTGTTGTCACCTATGTGTCTTTTTGAGTGAAAAAGTTGAAAGATGAAAAGAGTGGGTAAGTAGAAAGAAAATAAAGTTTTAAGTGTATTTTTTTTTAACAATCTCATTATATGTTCTCATTATAATTTCTCTTTTTGATACAAAGTCTAAAACCACCTATAGTCCCTTCCTAACCCATAAATAAGAGGATAATGTGTTTAAACGCACTCGAACTCACGTCCTCCTGTACTAGCAACAACATCCTAGCCAGTCGAGTTAAAACTCAATCGGAAAAGTTTAGGTGTACTTGATAAGGAAGAAAAGTGAATAAAAAAGAAAATAAAAGATATAGTGATTTCTATTTCTAATACATAAAAAACAATCATTCCAAATTGAAATGATAAGAGAGAAAAAAATGATAAAGAGATGTATGTTAGTTCAAAAGTATGTATTTTTGAAAAGCTTTTTTTTCTTCTACTAAATAGGCTAAATATGTCGATTATTTTAATTGGCCAAATAGGCCGTTTTTTTAAAGATTTAGGAAAATAGACCGTTTTTGGAGAGGGTGTGTGAAAGTGTGCCCAATTAGATGCACTTTCACACACTCTCTCCTCGGCCATCGATTTTTTTAGGGTTAAGGTTAGTTATTAGGGTTAGGCCACTATTTTCACAATCATGCTATACCATATTTCGTTCATTGTTTGCATTAACGGGTATACTTTTCTCGACAGGGTACGAACTCGTCCAACATTGTTTTCATGAAATGTTGGATAACTTGCATGCCATCAACAGCTACAGTGTCGCATACCTCGCTAACATACCCTTCGAATAGTGGACACAATCGTATGATGGGGGTCTACAATACAGGCACATGACAACGAACCTAGCAGAATGAATCAATTTCGTATTGAAGGGGCCACGTCTTTTGCCGATAACCTCGGTTTTCAAAGAAACACACTTTCGCTTGCTAGCCTTATTTCCAAAGTGCGTTAAGGCATATGCTGAACAGATAGTGGACGATTACGGTTGGTACGAAAATGTCATGAAAGAAATTAGACGAAATGCATAGAGAGCAAACACTATGTATGTAGTGCGTCACTCGTGTCCAAACCTAAGATTTCAAGTCACCGAGTACACTAGACCCAACCAAGACATGTCAGCAGCAGCATACTGTGTTTACCTGCTAGAAGGGTCCTGTGATTGTGGGAGATTCCAGGCACTTCGATTCTCATGCGCACATACAATTCTTGCATGTGTGAATGCATGAATATAGTATACATCTTATATTAATGATGTGTACAGACTGGAAGGCATGCACAACATATAAATATATGAATTCCCACTCATCTCAAATGAGAGTATATGGCCTCAAGTATTAAACGCCTCGTTCGAGTTGGCACCGAATATCAACTTGCGTCGCCTCCTAAAAGGTCGTCCGAATTCTACTCAAATACGCACCAATATAGATGTTCGGGAGATGGAAAATCAACAGAAGTTATACGGCTATTGTAGGAACACAAGGCATATGAATGCAACATGTCACATTTGAGGGATGCATTGAGGATTCAACGTCGCTAACATATTTTTTCTATAGAAATTGATTACAATGTTATTTTTGTGCAACATTTGTTCATTCTTTTTTTTTTGTATTTCATTTGTATTTACCACCATCTAATAACATTCATATAGTGGAAAAATTACCACTTTAAGCCCTACTTTATATTCCAATTAAAATTTCTCTAACGATTGAACTTTTACCATTTTTACAATTTAGTCCATATACCTTAATTAATCACTAATTTGACAAAATTATCTATCCAAAAATTCAATTTGTCTACTATATAACTCCATAAATATTTAATAAAAGTATTCAGATTTGGTTTACGAAAACGAGGTCATGAAATCATGTTTTTCAACACCACTAACTTTCGGGCCATTA
The DNA here is from genome assembly GCF_007990345.1 of Gossypium hirsutum. Lineage (NCBI taxonomy): Eukaryota > Viridiplantae > Streptophyta > Magnoliopsida > Malvales > Malvaceae > Gossypium > Gossypium hirsutum. Next base: position 6,428,760 of record NC_053440.1, read on the forward strand.
CATGTTTCATATCAAATATTATCTATGGAAAATTTCATACAATATAGATTAAAATTTAACAAAGACAATAATGAGTTGCAACACAAATATAAAAAGTTTGATCATATTTTATTGATATCAACTATATTTACATCACAAAAAGTAAATGAAAAGTATATCATCGACGTCGTCGGGTCAAATGTGTGCCGCAGGGCAGTGGCTGATGGTTGCGGGTAGGATTTCTACTAAAACTTAGGGTGTTAGCTTTTCCTCTTGGTCATGATCATCGTCTTCATCTTCTTCATCTTCCCCTCGACCCCCGTATTCATCTTCATCTCGACCCTCGCCTTCATTTTCATCTCTACCCCCGTCTTCATCTTTGTCTCCATCTCCTTCTTTCATGGTTGAGTACAGTGTCATCCTAGCCTTCCGTCGTGTGTCCTCCATTCTACACGAAGGTGGTTGTGACGATGAGCCAACTTGATAAAATAATGACGCGGTGGGTGTTTGTGACACTATCGACGAATAATCGTACGATGTCGTAAAACCCGGTTGTGTATAATATCTGGGAATCATTATTGTTGGCAGATATGTTGGCATTGATGTCGGCATCGATGTGTAATATGCTGGTGACAGAGGTGTCGTGAAATACACACCTGCAGGAGGTCAAGATACAGGATGTTGTGATGGTGCATAGTGTAATGCCTAATGTGGTGCTTCTAAAAAATACATGAGGTTAGTGAAAGAAACAGGAATATAATAAGGGAATTGATCGGGATGTGGTGTAGAAATCGGTGCCCCTTTTTGTGTTAGAGTTGATGACGAACCTGTCATGGCACCTGCTCCAAACCTACGATGCTAGGACAGTCGTCGTGGCCTCTTCGGACGAATTTGCCAACTTCTCACCTCTATCGATAGTAGATATGGCTTGTCAACGAGTCTGAACCAAGGCAGGTACTCAATAGAGGTCGTCATGTCCGATGTGAAAAAAGGTTTGTGAATAGGTATGAAATCTATCTTACAATTTGAAATTTCGATATACTTCTTGTGGAATTCTCACCAATTTTTATCGAATTCCCCTGCAAATCAAGCTTGCGCAATGTTTCGATGTCTTGCAGTGCTGGAAAAATTTTTTGCCTGCACCTGAACTCTCACATCACTCAATCTGATTCGTGCATCTCCACCGTCGCATAAACTATCAATAACACATTCGCGTCCCACATACTTTTAATGGCCAAAAATTCGGGCATGATGCGTTTTATGATATTTGGATTGGCGTATGACATCCATTCAAACTATAGTGCACAATTATAAATTTTGTTAGTTACAAAATTTAAAATTCCAAATCATTGCGTAATTATTATAGGTTTGAAAAATTCCATAACTAAAACCGGCTTCCGAGCGTTGATCTAACAACAATCGAATATCTTCGAGCTACTCCGGTAGTCCCACATAACTCAGCCCATGGTTCCACCTACTCAAACAATATGTTAATTCAAAACATATAACAAATAAACAACATCTACTATGGTAAATATATATTATTATCATATGAATTTACATTGTCACCAATGGGAATGTATAAGGGTCTTTTACTCGGAGACGTAGAAATGGTAGCCACCACCACATCCATGACTGCAGCAGGAGCAGGCAACCACTGATTGACATCTTGTCTGGTTTCGTCGCCCAACATATCTCCTTTTACAATGTGGCCAACACGGTTGATCCCCAACTCAATTGATCGCATTCTTTGAAGCCGATTAGGTGTAGTAGCCACCTTATGTGTACCAAAATTTGAGATTTATTAAGCATTAGAATGCCTCCGGTTAGCCTTAAGATGAATGCTCGGGCGCATTGTTCTTTGACTACATTAGTCAAGTTTGAAAGAAAGCCTTTGAAATTATTTCCCAGTCATCTCATCTTTATCTAGCCACCTTGAAACTTGTTCAGCGCTTTCCCCAAAAATGCCTTGTAAATGTCCTCTTTACCGGGAATGACCACTGCCCCCGTAACGACTGGCCCATTCACTGGTAAACCCACTTGTAAAGCTACGTCCTCAAGTGTGATTGTACACTCACCATATGGAAGATGAAATGTGTGTGTCTCAAGTCCCCATCTTTCCACCAATGCGTTAATAAGTGTAGGATCCAATTTATAGTCCTCGAGCATATGAGATGCATATAAGAATTTTGCATCTTGCAAATAACCACGAATTTCACTGTTTGGGCTCTTTGATAAATTATGTATGAACCCCTCCAAAACACAATCATCCGCCTGTTTATATCAACAAAATAAAATAGTTTAAAATATTTTAGAAATTAAAAATTTTTAAAATTAACTTAGTTGAAAATAACGAAATTTAAAAATTTTCCTTACTATTACCGATTGAACGGCAAAAATGTACTTGTCGTCGAAACAAATAAGAGAACTTGCCATTCGTGAAAATTTAATCGAAATAATAAAATAAAACTATAATATTTTTATACAAATGTATTGGAAATTTTCGAACAAATCTTGAGAAAATTGAGAGAATTGAGAGTTTAGAGAGAATTGAGAGAGTTAGATTTGAGTGAAAAGAATGAAAAATGGCTTGGTATTTGAAGGAAAATAAAATAACCATTTGGCTGTTTAAAAATTTTTTCGTTGGCTCGTTTGAATTTGTACCGTTGGGAAAATGACCATTGGAGGAAAGCGCACCCAACTAGACGTGCTTTCTCACTCTCTTTCCAAAATCGACCTATTTCCCTAAATCTTGAAAAAATGGCCTATTTAGCCAATTAAAAAAATGACATATTTCTCATATTTAGCATTTTTCTTCTTATTGTTCAACTTTACTGAATAATGGATGAAAAAAAACTATTATCATAAGCAAGGGAAGAAGTGCTATTCAAAGCTATTGTTATGCTGTTAAATTTTGTTGAAAAATATGAAACTAACAATTTAAGTGCTGACAATTTATTAAACCTTATATTTGGGCTATGTTAATTACTTGGTGAATATCGAGCCCGTTACGAAAGATCATGTTGCTAGGGAATACATATATTGGTAATTGATTTGGCCTGAAATTCCTCAAAGCAATCCCTTAGATTATGGACTTTAAATTGGATCGTGATTATGATGCTGAGCTGCCAAAAGTCCATATTTATTGTTTATGTTATTATTCTATTGTATTATTATTGATGGAATTACTACTTTAATGGGATTGCATCAGATCTTCTACTATAAACAAGTTTAGAAATCATGCTTATATATTTGAGAGACTTGCATAGGAAAATGTACTGATTATTAGGCACTTAAGCTATTCTTGGGAGAGTACTTTTGTAGGAGTATTGTTTTTAAAACTTGTTGGTGTGATTTTACTTGTGATCACAATGAGTGTTCACAGTGGTAAAAGTATTTTATCTTCGAAGTAGGTTCACTTTATAATTGTTGAAGAGAGTGCATAGTTCTCACTGAGTTAGGCTTCACAAATGTAGGGAAACCAAACTGCATAATCATTTATTGTGTTTTGTGTGTTCTATTTTCTCATTTAGTGCCTGGAGAAGTTCCCACCAACTTGAGCACCAATTTCTTTATGCTCTTAGCAACGCCCTTTTTGCTAACATATGTCATGCAATGTTTTGCTTTAAGTTGCTAACATAGGTTTTTAGGATTTTGAATACTCTAGAAAGACTTAGAGAATAATGCATAACCTAGATATAGTTTATACTCACTTAAAAGGTACCTATATTTTGAACTCTTATTGCTTGGATTCAGCTTGGAGAAGCATTGGCAAATGGAGGCTCTTCAATGGAATGCGGGAAACAGTAATGAATTGATTCTCAAACTATCGTTGTTTTGTATCTCTTCCTTTGATGATGGTTAAAGATTTTATTGACGAGGATTCGAACCAAGCTTTCTGGCACTCATTTTCAATCTCTACACTACATGGCTCTTTCAATACTCCATTTGGCCATCGCTCTCTTTCTACTTCTTCTCTTACTGCAACCAAAGAAAATACACAATGTGAATAACTACATTTATTTCTTTTTGTATAATTTAATCAAAATATCTAAAAATTTTAAATTTAAAAAATTATTAAAATTTACTTTAGTTGATATTATAATTAGGTATTATTATTACAAATTGAATTAAAATTGCATGTATATTCCTATAAAAACGTAATAGGCTATATTCTAATGCACTTACAGATATTTTATATGAATCAAGAAGCCCCCATTAACATTATTGTATTATTAGTTTTTTTACCCCTATAATATATAGCTTTATTGTGTTAATTTAGATATATTATATTATATTATTTTTTTATAAATTTTATTAATAAAATGATAAATAAATTTAAACATGTTATAAAATAAAAGACAGCTGTCTTCTTCATAATATACATATTTTGTTTTGAATGCGATAAAAGCAATTCCTAGAGAAAGAATAGAAACAAGCAAAAGACTTTTCATCATTTTTTTCATTATACCTAACCTAATTGCCAAGAAGAATTTGTTATTTTTTACAAATTTGATGTTGATAAATACACAGAATTAGAAATTCATTTCCGGCACTTGAACCTTCTCAAACTGTTTCTTTTAAAAATCAAAAAGATTTGTGCAAAAACAATAGATGCCAAGAAGAACAAAAGACCTTGGATGCGTAGTGGGTCTTGAAGTACTATTTCTGCACCCCCCTGACCAAATCCACCTAGAAGTATTAGAGAAAATGTGATTCTTGCTTTTGATTTTTAATGATTTCGTAAGATTGGCACTCGAACAATTGTGAGATTGTTAGATCTATTCTATCAAGTTATTTGATCTATCGAGTTATTTGAAGATGCACGGTAGATTCAAAAAGATTAGTTTATTTGTGTTATTTATAATATTCGTGATATTATTAGTATTTTCATAATATTATTAATGATATTCTTTTTTTTATTTTTTATTAGAACCGAAAAGTTTAATTAGAATAGAAAAGTATAATAAAAGTTTAAAATATATATATTGCATTCAGACAATCATACAATATGGGATAGTTTGAATTCTTATTGAGGCTTTTTCTTCCTAAATTATTTACTTATTTCATATAGCATATAGAAGGAAATTGATTTCATATAGAAAGTATAGATAGATTACTATGTATCGACTGAACCAATGACTATTCATGATTCCATAATTGAATCAATGCTTCAAACTAGAGGATTGTTATGGTAAAACTTCGTTTGAAACGATGTGGTAGAAAGCAACGTGCGACTTGAAAGACATGATCAGCTGTGGATGTCAAAACCCACCACTTTCCGTTATGTAGAAAAGAAGGTGTTTTTTGCTCAACATCATTTGTTCTATTACAATTTGTCTTTTTGTTGGGTTGTAATGTAAATAGTACAGGATGGAGCTCGAAGAGAAACATCCATTTTTTAAGGGCAAGGATTTAGGGTTAGTTAATGGAAATCAGTAAGTTGGAACAACTTCGTAAGTCTATTTGTGATATAGAAATCGAAAGGATCCGATTCAAACTATTTTCAAATCAAAAAGAAAAGTTGTTGGAATTGGTAAAACTCTTTCGATCAAAAGTGTATCGTGCGGGAATTAATTGTTCATGTGATTATTTGATAGAAAAAAAAGAGAGAAAAAATGGCATGTTGCTGCCATTTTTGAAATAAAATCTTTAGGGGGTTTCATCCAGCCTTTACACATCGGCGTAGGTGGAATCACAGGGGATCTAGAGTTTTTCTTGTTAGTTATATCTTGGGTCTTTTCTAGAGCACTCCCATGACTATTATTATAGTCCAATTTACTATATCCACATTAAAGATTGTCTTTTGAAATTATTACATATTGTTACATTCTCTTCAAGGAATGATTAGGTTTTGTGGTTAAAAACTTTTGTTCAATCATAAGTAAAAAAAAGTTTATGATATTGCTACCATAGAAGCACATTTTAATAATAAAAAAGTTGAATAAGTTCTTTTTTGCAAGGTTCTCATCAGTAATATTTTTTCATGTAATTTTAATTGAGAACTTATTATGAATACTGTAGAGTTATAACACAATTTTAAAATTACTTGCAACTTCAGGTTCATCCAACCATAAAGAGCTTTAGATAGATTTACCATATTCTATTGCTCATAAGTAGATCTTTCACAATCAAATATTTCGCTTTCAACACATTAACGGGGATGATGACAAAAGAAGATCACAAATATAGTCACGATCAATTCAATTATAACAACAGTAATAAATATAAATCAATAACCCAATCCTCTTTTAATTCATATGAAATATAATCTTTTCTCCATTCACAATCCCAATATGATATCCATTATAACGAATATCTTTTAAAACTAATACATTAACCATCACAAATTTTGTGTTTTTTAGATATTGATATTTAGCTCTTCTGGAGCTTTCAACTAATTTTGTATTATCAAATATTGGAATAATATTTGTTTATTTTAGTACCAAATAAGATAAATATTTTATATTTATAATGATAGAATTCATTACTACATTCTCATATCCTTCCTAAAAAAATATTAATAGAAACAAAATATTTGGGCATACGTCACATATGTGGCCAATAATTTTTCATATCACATTGGTAACATAGGTTATCTTTACCTTTTGAAGAGTTATCTTGAGAACTCTCATTTTTCTCTTATTTATTATTATGTTTCCACTTTTAGTGGTTCGTGATTATATCTTTTAAACTTTTTTTATATTTGCATTCACTTCAAGGAATGCAACAAATATGATAGCACAGACTTTTAAACGCCTCCATTGATTCTTTATTTTATAATCACCATCTCAAAACATGCATGGATTTCAAATCAAAACCTATCTATTATTGTTGTCATGATTAATCTTCAATTAAAATAAGCATGATATAATAAATAAATTATAGTAAAATATATCTGAGATTCTTTAATACCATTATTATCACCATAGCTATTATCATAAGCACTGTTAGAAGTAGTAAAACAACTTTGTTTTCGTAATAACATTTATAATCTAATAGTAAAAAAATTATTTAATAAAAAAAATCAAGATTTCCGTGTACAATACTTGAAAGTTATCTAATACAGATTGTACCAAATTTCAATACCACATATATGTTATAAAATCTTATGATGCTCTAATCAAATATTTATAAATTCAATTTAAAAGATATAATACAATAATTTCAAGCATATTTAATAATTAATAATTTAATCATCAAAAATTTTAATCATCCAAATATCATACATATTAAAATTTAATAAAAGAATCTTAGTTTAAAAGAAACCTTAAAGTAATAATATTTTGCATAAAATAATTTTACCAAAAATCAATCAACAAAGGAGAAAAACATGTCACGTAAGGATTATATAATTTTTTTTGCATAATGATTACCCATAATGCACGTGTCTCAATTGAAGACTGAAATAACAGTAGCTCTAGAAGGCAATCGAAAATAATTTGAGTAGCAAATTTGAGTGACCGGTTATTGTGTTGGTTGTTGCTTGAAAGGGGTAAGGCTTGGTGAAAGGGTAAATTTTATGTAACTAATTATGGAGAAAATTAATTAAAAGAGAATTGTGTTGATAACGTGTTATAAAATAAAAGATAAAGAATAAAGAACAAAGAACAAAGAGAATGGGAGAGCAAAAAAGCGAGTGTACTTTATTGATTAATGAGAATATTTATAAAACTTCTCTAAAGCCTCTGTTTATAAGCATAAGAAATATAAATAAAGTAGAGATCTAATTCTAATGACTGTTAGAATTTAAAATATATCAAAATTTATCTTGATCTTAATTGACATCCACTTAATAAGATATTCATAACAAAACATAATATTTTAGAACTAAAAGTATTAAGGGTAAAGTACAGAAATGGTTACTAAAGTATTGCCCTGAAATTAGATATTTTGGTCACTAAACTATACGAAATCAGATATTTTTGTCACCAAATGTTAACAACCATTTGAAACTTGATGGAAGTATTGACATGGGTTTTGTATTGGTCTAATAACAAATTTAGCCCTATAATGTTTACAAATTCTATCAATTTGATCCTAAATATAAAAAAACTTCAACAAATTTAGCCTTCATTATTTACAAAATTTATCATTTTTGTTCGAATTCTAAAAATTCAATAAAAGTAGCTCTCAACATTTACAAAATGACAAATTTTATTTTTCAAAAGTCTTGTATTTTTTTTATAAAACACTCAACACCCATACCTATATAAACTACAAAGAAAAAAAAAAGAATAATCATCATCACCACTAACTAATCTCTTAGCTCTAAAATGAGGCTTCTACTTTGGGTTAAACCCAAAACAAGGCAAGACCTTGAAAGTAAATATAGCAATCTTTGCTAGACACACAAATTTGAACTACCTTATACACAACTAGAAATGATACTAAAAAATCATTAATATCTTATTTTCAAACACCAGAAAAGAAACTTTTTTTTGTGGCCCTTTTTCAAGCACAAGAAACTGAAAAAAGAATCACAAATAAACCACGAGTGGAGTACGAGGATGAAATTTGATGTGAACCTAGATAACAAACCTCTCAAAAACACAAAACTATATTTCTAAAATTTTTTTGTGAAAATCTATTTAATGAGAAATAATAATTCAAACCCAATGCAGAAAAAAATATGAAAAAGAAATTTTTAGTATACATTAAAAGTCGTGAAAAGATAGATTGATAAGATTTATTGTTTTAGATTTTACTTGGTTTTTCATTAATTCTTATATTGTTATGGTTAAGTGTTTTTAGATAGTTGTGGTTGTGATGTAACCGGCTCCATGGAATTTTTTAAACTGGTAATAATTTCTTATATTTATTACATTAGATTTGGTGGTTTTTTTTAATTTAAAAATTGAAAAAAAATCATTTTGTGAAGATTGAGTACTAAATTTATTGTTTTTTTTTAGAATTTGTTATATTTAGGATCAAATTGATAGAATGTGTAAACATTAGAGGGCAAAATTTGATATCAGACTAATAAAAAACCAATGTCAACACTTCCATCAAATTTCGAAAGGTTGTTGATGTTCGATGACGAAAATATTTGATTTCATATAGTTTAGCGGCCAAAATAAAAGTTCAGTGATCAAAATAAAACATGACTACTATTTTAATGACCATTTTTGTACTTAACCAAATATTAAAATTAATAAGTGATACTATTGGAGTAAAGGTAAAATAGATACATAAAAATTATTTATATTTCATTTAGAAAAATAATCTTATATGATTATTTTTTGTTGTATAAATCATACTAAGCAATAATGTAATAATTTATTGTTATTAAAATGTATGCTAATACTTAACTTAATTTATTATTTTTTAATAACAAATTAAATGTTGATACATATGTAGTTGAATACTTTTTTAGAGAAAAAATAAAATTTAGGAAATTAAATTACACTGATTAATTCGAATAAGCCCTTAAACTTATCATTAGCAAGGTCATCGATCAAGTTGGGGGCTCCTGCTATCACATTGATACCCTCTGGACCATTATGCACCATCTTAGTAATCCAATTTGCAACTTGATTAGCTTCCCTAGAAACATGTGATACCACCCAATGCTCGTTATTCTTTAGAGATTGATGAATGCGTCTGACTAGTGTTGACATCGAAAAATCTGAATTCCTTGTTTGCAAACTATGAACCACCTCAAGGTTATCAGTATGAATCAAAATCCTGTTCAAGCCTCTGTCTCGTAGAAGCATCAACTCGTCCAGAATACCCCATAGTTCAGCGTAAAAAATCGAGCAAGTCCCCACCGAACCATTTTTTTTAATTATTAGAATGTAAATATTAAAATCTATAATTTCAAATATTTTACTTTATCAAAAATATTAATTTTGAAAAAGGTTTAGAAAAACATTTTTTTTATGAAAACTACATTTTTATCGTTTTAAATGTCTTATTTATTTTTTTGAAATTTGTAAACAAATAGTTGTGAATGGAATCATATCAGTCAAATCATTTTGTTAGGCAGTAAAATTACTACATTACATTTTCTTAATTAGCTTAATTAATCAATAATTAAATATGGGAATATGGAATCTATTTCCACGTCAATGGAAAAATAAAAGAGTAACACTAATCGTTAATCGTATAATTAGAAAGGCGACGTGGAGGATTATGAGACGTTAGATTTAATTTTGGTTTCAGAGTGGTCAAAGTCAGAGTTCCAAAGGGATGATTAAACCATGGCTGCAGTCAAAGAAGCCCACTCTGCTCGTTGGCCCTCTCTCCCTTGTGAATTTTCAAAACGACCAACGACTCCCATTATTAAGCTTACAAGCTTTGTGTCTTTGAATTTTTGGATGTTTGAACACTATAAAGGCATGGACCTCGCCCCCTCCAATTGGTTGTTGTTACTAAGTCATAAGACTCGTATAATTAATAAACCCACTGTTTCCTATCTCTCTCATCTTCTTCTTCCTCTTGCTTTTTCCCCAAGTTTTTATTTTGGATTGGATTAGAAACTTCCACCCACGTGTTTGGTTTTTTTATTTAACTTCATATTTTTTCCTCAATACCCTTTCTAGATTATTTTCCTGGAAAATTTCCCTTTTTTCTTTTCATAATCCAACCCTGTTTGACAATTTTACATGGGATAAAGGAATATCTACTTTCCTCTGGATTGTTCTTCAAAGGTTTTTAGGGTTTACAGGTTTACGTGCTTTCAGTGGAAGTGATCCTGGTTTCGATTTAGCTTCTGAAAATATCAATTGTTTTGACTTTTTTGATTTAAAAAGAAAAAGGAAAACGCAGGCATATGCTTGAGTTTGAATGAAATGGAAGGATCGCAGGGAAGTTGTAATGGGCCGCCGCCTTTTCTTACAAAGACATACGAGATGGTGGATGATCCAGTGACTGATTCGTTGGTGTCTTGGAGTGAAACTGGTTATAGTTTCGTTGTATGGAACCCCCCAGATTTCTCAAGAGATTTGCTCCCTAGATATTTCAAGCACAATAACTTCTCAAGCTTTGTCCGTCAGCTCAACACCTATGTAATGTTTCCTTCACTTGCTTTTAATCTCTTCTACCTTCATATACATATAAAACATGCTTAGTTTAAGGTTATGCCATTGAACAAACAGGGCAGGACCCTGTTTTGTAGTGTTTTTCTAAGTGAATGGTTCCATTGATTGATTCACGTTGGCACTTGTTATTTATTAGGGGTTCAGAAAGATAGATCCTGATCAATGGGAGTTTGCAAACGAGGAGTTCATAAGAGGGCAGAAACATCTTTTAAAGAACATTTATCGACGCAAGCCAATCCATAGCCATTCCTTGAACCGGCAAGGAAGCTCTAGTGTGCCATTGACTGAGAAAGAGAAGAAGGAATTTGAGCAAGTGATCAAGATGTTGAGTGACGATAAGAACCGGCTTCAGTTACAGTTGCAGGGTCATCAAAAGAGAACGAGGAATATCGGTGTCAAGTAAGGCTGTTATCGGAGCGTTTTCGGAACATGGAAGATCGACAACGACGAGTGATGGTCTCATTGGCTAGGATTATAGACAAACCCCATGTTCTGTCCCAATTTCATGGCAAAAAGAGAAAGTTATTGAACTGTAACGACTTCAATGATGAATGCAACATACAAGATCTTCACAGTTTGGCTTCTCTGAATGCAAACATGGGATTGGACTTGAAACAGATTGAAGAATTGGAATCATCTATAAGATGTTGGGAAACATTGTTTCTCGAAATCGGAGAAACTATAGGTGAAGAAGTGCGCGATTTCGGGACATCCTTACGGCCTTCTCCGGTTGTTGTTACCGAAATACAGACATCTTCAGGGGACTATGACATGGATGGTGAACTTTACTCACCTTCATCACACCATTGCTCCCCTTATTCAACCGATATTAACTCATCACCTGAGCTGGTTGCCCCTGCTTATCATCCTATCCATACACCATCATTTCACCATGTCGTAAATCTCAACCCAAAGCCTCCTGGAATTGGCCTAAACTCCCAACATGCTAGTCCACTGGAGACCGATCAGGCCTCAAAGAACCAGGCAGAAGCAGTGGCGACCGGTTATACCGTGCCAGGTAGTGTAAACGATGGCTTCTGGGAAAGGTTTCTAACCGAAGTTCCGGATACATCATCGTATGCACAAGAGATCCAGTCAGTTTAGATTACCTGGCATAGCAGCTTTCTCCAGATTAAAGAATTTAGAGTAGGTTAAGTGATAGAAGTGAGCTATGCTATTAACCATGTATTACTTCTGCCACATACTATGATGTAAGGATATTAGGTTAGAGGACTCTGTATTTTTTGGTTTACGTTTATCTATCTTCTTCTCTTAGTTATTTTAGCAACAATTTTCACTTTGAATTGAAGGTTATTTTTTTATTCGGTGATGTCGGTTCGGTTAAGTTGGGTATTTTTATATTTTTGAATCATCCATCATGATCTGTTTAGTTCGGTTCGGTTTTCGATTTTTCTATACTAATTTTTTGTTTTGATTTTTTTAGACTTATTTTTATATGTTTTATAGTTTTTGAATATTATTTGACAATATTTCAAGCTCTTTTTCATAAATATTTCTAAAATATAATAAATTTTTAAGAATTTTTAAATTATTTTTATTATTTTAAACATAAACTATTTATTTTTATATCATAAAAAATAAAATTAATTATATATTAGATAAAAACAGAACTCAATTCAATTTTGAGTAATTGTGATTTTTGAACTTGCATTCCATAAACTGTCTAAATATCTCGATTTAAGTTGATTTTTGTTTTAATCTGTTTTCCCTCAGTAGTTTCTTATATACTATAAAGCCCAATAATAAAAAGGGCCCAAAAGGCCACCATAAAATATTAGGTTAAATAACTGTTTTGGCCATAAATTTGTAACTTTTTTTTGTCAAAATTAGATCCCGAACTTAATAATTATTCTCATATTGGGGCCTAGAGTAGGCAACTAGTCCCACATCAGAGCTTGAACTTTTTTTGTCCAAGTTAGTCCTTGAACTTGACAGTTATTCCCCCATTAAGACCTAAACTTTAGAGTTTTCAATGACTAACTTGATAAAAAAAAAAGGTTCAAGCCCAAATGTAAAAACAGCTACTGAGCTTGGTGCTTAGACCAAAAAAGTTTAGACCCAACATCAAAGAGACAAAGGTCTGGCGCCACAAAGGATGGATGTCTGACAAAGAACTAACACGATCAAACACTCTAAAGGCAAACAAATGAAAGGAAAATGAGACAATCTCAAGGCACTAGACCCTAAGATTAAAAGGATTATCACGTTAGAGGTAAGGACAATGGTATTTTTTTTGTTACATTCACTATTCATCATCTTCTATCTTTTTCCATTCTCTTTGAATCCAAAGATTGACTAAAGAATCAGAGAGTGACTGCAATGTCAACTCCAGTTCCCCTTTATTCATCTCTTTCCTTTTGCAAATCTCACCACCCCACAAATCCATTTATTAACCTAATCTTATACCGATTATATTCTCGAAGCTTCTTTCATATAAATAAATTGATTTATAGAATAGATCACATATTCATATAGCTATATACTCTTGGATATGTGTAAGTTTTTTTTATTATTATTATAGAAAGACAAAACATCTATAAGTAAAGAGGAGTGCTACAAATGATGCTTTGGTTGTCTTGGCAAGGTTGGGGCGACTCCAAGTTCAAGTCTCATCATGTGTGACATATGTGTGTTCTCTCTTAGTTTATTTTGGTCTATATTCAAATATATTCTAGTTTTCAGACTATTTTGTTTTCAATAGAGTTGATTCTAATTTTAGTTTATATTTATTATTTGTGATTTATTCTAAACTTGATTTCATCAGCTCCTTAAATATCCGTGAATCCTTATTAGATAGATTATTTTAAAATTACACCTTCATTTATCCACTTTACAAATAGAGAATATTTGGTATGATGAAAAAAATTAACACTTTCCATTAAATTTAAATGGTTGGATTACGATTTCATCCTTTAGTAAAACTTCATTTTTTTTTTGAAATGTAACATTTCGAAATGTTGTCTTTTTTTCCCGTTTTTAGAAGGCCATACACGTTTAGTACCACTAGGTAAATGTCTATATCTTCTTTTGTTATAAAATATATTTTTCCATCAATATCAAATTTTAGTACGAAGAAAATTTCAAGCCATAAATATAATATATGTATATACTTACGATTATGCCTACAACGTAATAAAAAAACTACAAATTATACATCTTCACGATATTGAGTTAATATGTCATCTTTCAAATGTATTCACATAAAGGATTCAATCAAAATATAAGAAAATCATAACTTTTGGATTAATTCAAATATTTGTTAATAAAAAATTGTTGAAATATATTAAAATACACTAATTAATTAATAATTTAATATGGATCCAAACTTTAATTAAGTGATAATAATTGCAATACTAAGGAAAAGAATATTAATAAAATAAGTATAATTAAAATTATTTTATATAAAAATAACATTAATAACTTGTTACCATATTTACTTGAATAAAAATATGAAAGTAAAAAAAAAAACTATATGTGCTATTAAATTACTTTTAAAATAGATTACAGTGGGGGACAATTTCATGTTAATCCACAGAAATTCATAAAATGGAAATCGCTTGAGAATAGTTGGATAAAAGTGAATACGGACGGTGCCGTGTGTTAAAATTCTAGGAATGTTGTTATGGGTGGAGTTGTTCATGATAATGCTGGATTTTGGATTGTGGGGTTCATAAGGAATATTGGATGTTGCTCTGTGACCATCGCGGAGCTATGAGGTATACTGGATGGGCTCCAAATTGCAGGGAGTCTTGACATGAATAATGTGATCCTTGAGAGAGATAGTAAAGAAGTTATTCAAGAAATTTAAGCAACTAGAGAGAAGAAGGATTGCTCAATAGTGATATGCACCATTAAAGACCTAATTCAACAAGATTGGACAACACGATTAACACATGTATTCAAAGAGGAAAATAGGGTAACAGATGGTTTGACAAAGATGACGTTCTCAACACCGTTGGGTAAAAATATATTGAAGCAACCACCAGATGAAATCCTTCAAGCACTACATGAAGATTTTGAAGATCTTCCTATTGTAGTGTAATATTCTATAGATTCACATTGGTTTAATCTCTCTTTTGTACAAAATGTCATTATCAGATAATAATTAATAATACACTGTAGTTCAAAAAAATTTCAAAACTCATACTTTTATACATAGATATAAATCAATAAAAAAATATTTTATTTATTTAATATATTTTAATAACAATTTTTTATACTGTAATAGATATTGAACCATACAAACAAAGATGCCTATAACCCATGCCAAAAATTCAGACTTAAGATCTTCAAGTTGAAGGTTCAAGTTCTATTTGTGAAAATGTAATTTCTGAGAATTATCCATAACATGGGAGTAAATTTGACAAAATGCTGACAAATAGCATGTAGGGATAAGCAATGTTAATTACAGTTGGTATGGTGTCCAAACAAAAGGAAAAAATCAGAATAACTTACTCACCCTTCCCACCATATCATTTATAGATCTTTTTCAATTATTTAAAATAATTTTTTTTATCGTTGATATATAATTTTGGTAATTTTTTTATCTTGAACCTCGAATCTTGAAGTTGAAGTTCAGGGAAAAAAGTTTATTAAAATTATGTATCAGTGATATGAAAAAAATTACTGAAATATCATTAAATACTTGGAAAGGAACCGTAGATGATGTGGTGGGAATGATCCATAAAATAACTTCTTCATAATGGCTATTCAATTGTTGCATTTGTTTTGCTGAAAATATTAACTGAAAATTGGATTGATTATTTTTTTTTTTAAAATTGATATTTTCAATCTTTCAATAATTCTGCAGATTGTTTTATAAATTTTCCGGAAATAATTTTTTAAAAGTTGCTGATAGTGAAGTAAATGTAAAATAAATATATTAACTATAAAATATTAGAGTATCATTTCCTTGACAAACAATATTTATTTTATATTAAGATAATATTTTATAATAATTAATATCATATATAAATCATGCCTCATTAAAATTTAAATTAAATTACATATATGAGAGTAGATAGTGACACATTAGAATTGAAAGGGATAAATGAAGTTAAGCATAATTTAAACAGACACACATATTTATATAATTAAAATATTCAAATTTTATACTATAAAATATTTATTATTATTCTTTATGTTAATTTAATCACTCTCATTTAATTAATTTCGCATTCTAGGCGCTCCATCATTACAATGTGTTTGGTAACCAAATAGAATGTTGGCGTGGCCTCCTATAATAACAAATTTAACATTCAATGTTTATCCTTTTTATTAATTTATTCTTAATGTTTTAAAAATTCAATAAATTTAACTCTCAATATATATTTACAAATTTAGTCCATTTGACGATGATACTAAAAATTCAAATAATATGTAAAAGCAATTAATTTACTTCCTAGTCAAACTAATGTCCCAACTGATGTCCAGACACGAGTTTGAACAAGACAATGAACAAAAGAAATAAGAAAAGAGAGTAAATGGAGAGATAAGCACACAAGCTTTGTCAATGATGTTCGGAAACAACCCTATTCTATAGAGCGTTATTCAGTGAATGGTTTATTCAACAATTGATCCAAAAATCTATTGGCTAAAACTCAATCTACCCTTACACAAGAAGTCAACTTGTAATAACCACTCACCCTCGTATATCCCCTATTTTGCTTATTAGGGATTTACGATGGGTTGCGGCCTTCGCCCTCGTAGATCCCCTATTTTGCCACTTGTATTTTATTTTTAACAGGATTTTGGTCACACAACTTCTAACACTTCACTTAGAGCACTCCAATAAAACTTATGAAATGAATGTTAAATGCAAGTGAAAATTAATAATAAAGATACTAGCAAATGCAACACAAACACTTTTTCCAAAAGATGCATCCACAATGCAAATAGGTTGCCTATTTATGGACAAAATAAAACAACTTTGAGAAGATAAATTTATCATTTTAATAGCATAATTATCCAGGATAAAAACCTCCAATATTTATCTCAAAATACACCATTCTAAGCCAAGTAAAATCAGCAGTTTTATGAGTAAATGAATTAAAGGATAAGGTTAAATGTTATGAGATAAGAGATAAAAGGTGATTTGGTTGCAGTTGGAGGATTATTGAATGCAACATGTAAGAGTTTTTTTTTAAAAAAATTAGGATTAAATTAATAAAATAGATCAATATTGAAGGTTAAATTAATTATTATACATAGTCACGTCAACTTGTTTACCAAACACAGTTTAATGGTAGAGGGACTAGAATGCGAAATTGAGTTAACATAATTAATTAAATTGACAAAAAATTTAATGACCAAAATAAGAATGCGCTAAAACTTGGGCCGCTATATGGGGAGACCTTAAGAGATTTTTTTTTGATTATAAAAATGGTAATCTACACCCATTGTCCTTAAACTTTGGTCAAAATTACGTTTCGGCCATCCGACTTTTAAAACTTACATAATAACCATTAATGTAATTAAATTATTATATTTTTTTTCACTTGGCTGTTAATTCACGTTAAAATGATGATGTGACACGTTAATTTAAAATGCTAATAACCACTTTGGTCCCTGAAATATAAAAAAATATATTATTTTGATCATTTCAAATATTTTCTTTATAATTATTCTATAATTTTTAAAAAGTATTAAATTTATAAAATGTATTATAAAAAATATATATAATTATTATAAAAATTAAATAAAAATATTGATATTAAATAAAAATATTATAAAATAAAATAAAAAACCGTCCCCATACTTTCCTCCTAGAGCTGTTCATGGGCCGGGCCGGGCCGGGCCCAGAAAAAATTTTGGGCCCGACTCTTAGGCCCGGGCCAGGCCCGGCCCGAAATATGGGCTTGTAATTTTGCCCAGGCCCGGCCCGGGAAAAAAGAGTAAGCCCGAGCCCGGCCCGGCCCGGCCCGGTTTTTAATAAACACCAAAAAAAATATTTTAAAAATAAAAATATATATTTTTAAAGTATTTTAAAATTAAAAAATAAAAATAAAAAATATATATTTATTATATTCGGGCCGGGCCGGGCTGGGCCGCGGGCCAAAAAAGTTTAGCCCGATCCCGACCCATTTTTTTAAACAGGCCTCGTTTTTTGCCCAAGCCCATATTTCGGGCCTATATTTTTACCCGAACCCTCCCATATTTTGGGCGGGCCATCGGGCCGGGCCGGGCCGCCCGGCCCATGGACAGGTCTATTTCCTCCCCTATGTGTGAGGCAAGGAGGGGGGACGGTGGGGGAGAGGAGTGGGACGGGTTGGGGTGGGGAGGGGAGGGGAGGGTTTTTTATTTTATTTAATATTAATTAATTTTTTATAATAATTTTTTATAATTTTTATAATACATTTTATATTTTTAGTAATTTTAATTTATTTTGAAGATTTTTAAAAACCTTTTTAGAATAATTATTAAGAAAATATTTAAAATATCAAAATAATATTTTATTTATATTTTAGAGATCAAATTGGTTATTAACCCTTTAAATTAATGTCTCGTGTCATTATTATCGTTTTAACAGAGATAATGGATGAGTGGTAAAAATGTAGCAATTCAATAACATTAATAACTATTATATAAGTTTTAAAAGTTAGGTGACCAAAACATAAATTTGACCAAAGTTCAGGGACAACGGTTGTAGTTTACCCTTATAAAAATAAGAAAAATTGAAAATTGGGCTAAGGAATGTCCTTAAAATATGGTTCAGGTTTTAAATGGTTTCTTAAAATTTTCAAAACATTTTAATTAAGTTTTCAAAGTATTAACATCTTATCGATTAGGTCCTTTCTTTAATTTAACCTCGTCAACTTAAGCCTTAAATGTCAAATCGAATCTAATAGAGATCATATCTAAAACATGTAGATCAAAATTTAAACATGTTGTATCTACTAAATAGACATCCCAAATCTAATATATTTAATAAAAAATAGATAATAACATTGAAATTTAAGAGGACTATTTTTTAACACATCAAATCCAATAGCTATCAATGTGATAAGTACAAATTAATTTAAAATTTAATTTATGTGTTTTAAATATACTGTAGGTTAGACCTGAACTGGCATTTAAAGTTGAAACAAACAGCTAATCTAACAGAAGGACCTAATTGATACAATTTTGATTCTTTAAAGACTCAATCAGCAAATCATGAAGTGTGAAGACCAAATTAGAGAATAATTTAGGGACTCTAATGCAGTTAACCCAAAATCATATTTGTGCCTTCGGATCTACGTTTGGAGTCAAAGCAGAAACCAACAGCAGACAACAACGCTTAAACGTACGCCTAAAAACGACTGTGTACCAACATTCTCCATTATCAACTTTTAATTCCCATTAATAATCCATAATCCTTCTTCATTCATCACCAAATCAGATCTCTTGTTGAACATCCTCTCTTTCTCATTCTTCTTCACGTATTTGGATCTCATCAACACTTGATCAGGTTGCATTTTCCATTTGTAATTTATTACGTTACTGTTGAATTGCATTGCATTGGGCTTCTATGGATTTGATTCAATGCATTTTGTTTTTTAGATTTATTTTAGTACATTCTTTTTTCAATTGCTTTTGCTGGTTTGTTTATTGAGCTTTTCTTTTTTTCTTTAATTCAATTTATATCTTAAATGTTATTGTATAGGATAATCTAAACGATGGGGAGGTTTTTCTTTTTATTTGTTCTAAAAGTTGATTTAATGCTGTGAATTATATCGAATTTTCTTTCTGAAAAATAATAAGAGGTTGTTGATGGTTGATGGAAATTAAAAATTTTCAATTTTGGGTATTATCTTCACCTTTTTCTTTTAAATGAAGCTGTGTGGTTCTCATATTTTTCTGTTATAATTGATTCCAATAGGTGTCAACTGAGGTCTTTGGAATTTGGATGATCTAAAATAAGTAGAGTGGCAAATTTTTTTTATTGTATTTGGTTGATTCTTGGTTTATCTGATGCCAGGAATATCGTTCACACATTGCATAATTGATCAAAAAACAAGGCACTAATTGGACATTGGCGCGTTGTTTTCTAATGCAGTGCATAGATGGCTCTAACTTAGAATAGCAAAGGAGATGGTAAAGAGTAGTTTCAATAAAGAAAAAGTTGAATGCACAGGGACAACTGATACTCTGAGTGGAAATCAAGCTTCAGGTCTTCACAGGGACTCTTCCTTCTCTCTCTGGATTGATGAAGATGGGACAATTCATTTGGAACACCATTCAGTGAATACCAGTATCACTGCGGAAAACTCTGATTTTGAGTTGCCTATGCTTAATCAGAGTGAGTTACAAAACATGATTGTAGAAGGGGTTAGATTCAATAAATTTCCAGAGCAAAGTATGCACTTGAATGGTGATAGTAGCGTGGACAATATACAAGGAGGAGATAGCGCTGGGGAATATGTACCTTTTGATATCGAAAATGAATCTGCTTTGAATATAGGATCATCAGATATTTGTGATGATGGAGACATTGCTACTGGGAGTCCAAAAGCATTGCCCCTGAATTCTGACAGCTCCATTTCTCTTGTGGATGTGTTGAAAACTTTGTTCTTTATACTTGTATGGTACACTTTCAGCACATTTTTGACTTTGTAAGTCCATTTTAAATTAATCACAGTAGCATCATAGCTAAATTTAATACCAAATGCTTTTTCATATATCCTCTTATAATTTTTCCTTGAGCAGGTACAACAAAACCTTGTTGGGAGATGACCTTGGGAAGTTTCCAGCTCCCTTGTTGATGAATACTGTCCACTTCACCATGCAAGCTGTTTTATCAAAACTGATCACATGGTATTGGTCTCATAAATTTCTCCCTACTGATCCAATGACACGGAGAGATTACTTCTATAAAGGTAATTCATCAAGCATATATTCTTTCTGCTTCTTTATAATGTGAACTGGCACTTGCGTGTATACGTTCACTTAGAGTTAGTGTTTTAAAATACTGATCTTCTGTTCTTCTATGGTTTAAAACCTGTGTGTTTCTCTGTAACTTATTAACTTTTCTATCAACTAATGTACAGATGGACTTTGCCTTTCACAGTTGTACCTACGGCTCTTTCAACAGCACTGGACGTTAACCTGAGCAACGCATCCCTGGTTTTCATATCTGTTACTTTTGCCACAATGGTTTGTTAACTTTTCTATACTCCATATTGTGATGAATATTTAATCTCATCTTGACTAAATTACCTCCTCCAAATCTGTGAATATGTCTTTTTATTTTTCTTTTCTAGGTTGTGTTGACTAAATTTTTTTACTTTGTACCCTACAGTGTAAATCTGCAACTCCTATATTTCTTCTCCTATTTGCTTTTGCATTCAGGTGAGTTTTCAAATTGATCATGTCGATTGCTCATGTTTGGATGGCACTGAACAGTCTATATATATGTCTATAGATTTTGGGATGAAGCTCTCTTTTGCAAGAGAACAAAGATACCTACATATCATAACTTCTTTTATTAGAATGTATTTATATTTGTTTGAATAAAGTGCTTAGCTAATTCCCTGTGTCTAACCAAAAAATCATTTATTCTTCCATTCGATCTTCCCATTCATTATCCATGAGACCTTCTTCTCCTAATTCTTCCGATTCAACCAACAAATAATCAATAAGAACTCGCAAACATAGATTGGCTAATTGTTCTTGAATGCCACTTGCTCCAATAGCAATTTCTTGATTTCAAAATATAACGAAACCTTGGGTGGTTAAAAAAAGCGGGATACCATATTTCCAGGATTGAATTCATAGAAAAATAAACGAAAGCATTGTTACATATATATATATAAGCTTAGTTAGTAACTGGCTTGGGCCCTTAGGGACTGACTCTAATCGACCTTATGAAATGGAGTCATTGGACGTTGCCTTTAATCGACCTTATGAAATGGGCCTACAAGTTTGGTTCGTACTGGTTCCTATGTTGGCTTTAACCCATTGCTTATCCATTTTCGAACACGCCCTTTTAGCTAGACAGCCATTTTTTTGCTTGTCAGAAAACTGGCCTCTTTTATAAACTTGTGATGGCTTGGGTTGTTCAAAAGAGTTTGATTGCTGAAAGTTTTTCCACGGAAATGATCAGGGGTTTACCAACGTAGGTTATGTTCTTGATTTTCAAGCTGAATTAAATGGTGTGGTTAATTTTGCTTAGAATACAGGATGGGTAATTGACAGATTCCTTTTCCTTCATGATCTGTTGGAGGCATTGAGATGTATGTATGAAAACAAAATAGTAAATCAATGTGACCTAAATTTGCATTAGAATTAGCACCAATATGATCTCAGCTCAAGTAATTTTCACCTTTCTGAAACAAGTTGGAGTCCTCCACTTGAACCTATGTTATCCATATTATCTGGTCAAGGGGTTTATCGTCTGAAAGATCTAAAGCAACAAAAAAAGGATGATGAAACTTTGAAATTATGTTTTTATTTGGTCTACACCAAATGCTGGTGAATGCATCGAAAATGTGAAGTTATTGAACTAATAATATTCCAGAACATAGTTTGACTTGGTAAATGCATCTACCCAAAGTTGTTTAATTAAGGCTTTGTTGAGCTTTTTTTATTATTTGCTGAAGTGCTGACCACATTGGTTGATGGACTAAAATAGAACTTGGATTCCAATTTTGATTGAAAGGGCTGTTGTCTTGTTGGTTTTATTGAGATTTTTATTGCATAACTCTGAGATAGTTACTTCAGTTCATTTCCTTGAGTTTGTTGTACTCTCACTTTTTACACTAGACCGCACTTAGAACTTTGATCTTGTATCTTAAAATTTTCTTTGCATGATTTATCTTGATCACGTTTGGAGCTTTTATTTTTTTTTTACAATATTAGGGATGAAAAAGGAACATATCAATTTGGTAACTCAATCTGCCTGTGCTGTTTTATATTTATAAGATTAACTCACTTTTAGCCTGGGGATTAGGTATGTTACATGGACTTGAAATAGAGTCTCATACACAGGTATGTAATCTTTTTGACAATGCTCTACATTAGTTTTGAGGATCATAGTATCAGATTTGTTTATATAGGGAAGTGTCAGAACAGTCAGACACAGGTAGTTAAAGCGAAGAGTCCACGTAACATGCTCTGAATAACCACATATTGCAAGTTGTCTTCAGATATCTCTTATTCCAGCTGCTCCATTTTCTGTTTTTCTGAGAATCCATTGTATTCTTTCCCATGCCCCTTGTTGTTCTGATATTATTGTTGAATGTTTATTTATAAGGTTGGAGTCTCCAAGCCTTAACCTTTTAGGAATTATCTTGGTAATCTCTGTTGGGATTCTATTAACAGGTATGGATTCTCATCATTCTGTATGTTTCTTACAAGCAATTCGATTTCTATGTGTATATTAGCACCTTTTTGGTTGTATGTATTTTTTTATTATTCAAATTATTAAGGATGAAGTCGGAGAAAGGCACTAGTGAGTAGATATCTGTTTTGCTTCATAATTGTGGGTAATGTGCACCTGTCCTAGTCATATTGATGGCAATTAGATTTGAAGAAAAGATTTTACTTAATGCCTCACTTATAGGCAAAGATGTTCATCTTTTGGCTTCTCTCTTTTTGGAGTATCCCCTTCTTTTCACCTTTCTTAAAGTTTTCAAGCGTTTTGGAAACTATATCCTAATCAATGCAGCAATACATTGTGGACATTTTATTTGTCTTCCTTTGATTCTTGTCATTTCATTATTGACTTGAATATAAACCTCACTAGAGTTCTTGTGGTTGTATGAATGATGTAAGATTTGAAGGGAGGCTTTGTTGATGTCGAAAGGATTGGGATGATGACTAGAATTAGGGACCTTAAGCTATTAATACTGGGTTACTATTGAAGAGAGAAATTGAAGATTTAGAAGGCTATCTAGGTACTATGAATGGACCTGCGAAAAGCAGGTTAGGGCTTGGGTTGAAGTTTGATGATTATTTAGTTAGTGTGGAATGAGTTTGGTAGGGAGTGATTTCTGTCTGTTCTGAGCCTTAAAAGAGTGATATAGGAATGATTTGTAATCTGTAACAGAAGTGACAATAAAAATATTTCCAGCATCTCAAATTGGATGTCCACATTCGAAACAGCTCAAAATTTTAGGAATGAAGCTTATGTTCCTTCATAACTTTTACCATTAAGTTTTGTAAAAGCTAGAGAGATCCATATAAACTTCATATTTCAGTAAGGGAAACATTGGAAAAACGTGATCCATTTTGGGAAAGTTGACATTTTTGTGATACCTGTAAAAAAGATGGCATTCAATTTGTTGTGATGGAGGGAGTAGGAAAGAAGAAAATGATAGGAAACTTCGGATTCGTGACTACATTTTGGTTTCATAGATGGGCTAGGGTTGCTTCATAGAATCCATAGAACTATAATAGCTGCTTAAAAAATCTCATAAACTTATGCTTCTAGTCCAATGAAATGAAAGTGACGAATAATTTTGTAGTAACCAGTGTAAATTAATGATAGAAATGCTGAAATCAGTTTTAAAACTCACTTTAAAAAAATATCTTTTTTAATGATTTAGTTTCTTGTTCTGTACATACTACTTATTTTTATTTTATTTAATAAATATATTGAGAAAATCATTTATTTAATATAATGATTAAATGATTATTTATGATAATTTCAAATGTCAAATAAAATACGATATGCATATATAATTTATTAAAATCTCCTTTTCATTATATCTCTAATGGCCATTTTATTTCTTATTGCATTGCTGCCTTTCTTTTAAGAATTATCATTTTTAACAATTGCACTTTTATCTACACAGTTACAATCTCATTAGAAGGCTAAATTGGTCCTTAATCGACCAAATCATTCTGACAGCTAAATAACTTTCTACATAGAGTTTGTCTAATATTTAAGCATGTTGTGACAGTTTCTTTTATGTCGTTGCATCTCTCTCTCTTACAGTGTCAAATAGTTACAAAACTTATGAAACTTGATCTTTCTTATTCCAGTTTCAAAGGAGACAGGTTTTCAGTTTTGGGGTTTTGTTTTTGTCATGCTTGCGGCTGTTATGTCTGGATTCCGCTGGTGCATGACTCAAATACTTTTGCAGGTATGGCTTTGATTTATTTCCTTTTTACATGATATGTTAGACTGAGAGTTCAATTATTTGATCTTATTTTCAAATTATTTCTTCTTCTCTTTTTTCTTTTTACTAATTACATTGATTTGTTTTATTTATTGCGTCCAATTTGACTTTATCCGGAATGGGCTACCTTCAAAAGAAAGAAGCCTATGGTAGTCCCTCTCTCTCTCTCTCTTGTTCCCTTCTGTTTAAGTTCATCATTTTCCTCCTTTAATTTGTACATCACCATGTTATTTAAATACCCTTTTCTATGTTTTCTGATCAACACATTTGCATCGCATGATATTATCATTATCCATTCTCACTGTTATTGCTAGAAGGATTGTACTTTATTTTATTTTTCTGGAGTGGATGACTGAGTTTGTGTTATTTGTTCCTTTGTCTAAGAAGGAATAATATTCCTTTGAGCTTGCTTAAACATGAGAAATCTTTTATCATCAGTACCATAAGAGAAATTTGTCTATTGCAATATTTAGTTCTCAGGGCATGCTACAATATATCCTAGGTTATATTCTTTCTGCTGATAAGTCATATATGTGAGATATGGTTACATCAATTGATTTCTGCATACAATATCTGGCTGCTAAAAAGTTTGGTGTAATTTAGTTATAACAATCTCTGTCTCGAGCTGATATAGTTTATAAGGAGGACATGTTTGGTGTGGATGCTGAGTTGGCAATCCTGAAGTTCTAGTTCTCATTTTGATAATGATATTCTAGAAATTTTTTTTTCTCTAATGCCTATTGAATGGAGAATTTTAATTTATATATAGTGATAGATTATGAGTGGTGTCACTAAAAGTTATCTGATTGCTTTACATAAGCTGGTTTTCTTCTTCTTGTTGGTTCTTCTGATTTTATTTTACAGCATGGTCTAACTATTTAATTTTTTCTAGGTTTGAAGAACCCACTTACCTTCATGAGCTACGTGACTCCGGTAATGGCTGTTGTGACAGCTCTTCTTTCTCTCCTGTTGGACCCGTGGGATCAATTCACGAAGAACAGTTATTTTAATAGTTCATGGCATATTGCTCGAAGCTGCTTTTTGATGCTTTTTGGTGGAACACTCGCATTCTTTATGGTAGGAACCTATGCTTATGCTTAAGCATCCCCTTTTTCTCCCTTTAATTTTCCTAAGTATAGTAATCTATGCTTCACGTGCCTTGCATATGGATGATTAACACATAATATCGTAACTTCTGTATTAGAATATTATTTTTATAATAAAAACAATATTTTAATAAACAGGTAACATAGTGAATAAAAAATGTTTCTCTTGTGGCTTGAAGAAGCTAAGCTTTCTTCTTATTGCAGGTTTTAACAGAGTACATCCTTGTTTCTATAACAAGCGCAGTTACAGTGACAATAGCTGGGGTTGTGAAGGAGGCTGTCACCATATTGGTACATTGTTTTCTTTACATGCACACACATACATATACACACACACATATTTGTTTTTAACGGTTTTGCAAAACTTGACTTTTTATTAAAAGGCTCACTAGCATTCTGACTTTTTGTTTGTGACCGAGTATGGTCCAAAGTCGTTAAAATTGCATATGTGAGTCCTTGAAAGAAAGCATTGTCTCGTCAGTAATCTCATTTTCTTTTTTTACTCTGGTACTAATAGAGTAGTTCATGCTATTCATCAATTTAAGACACAGTTGGGAGCCACTGCTGATTCAAAGAACTATTACCTGAGCATGCTGCAGATAGCTCTCTTGGAGCTGGCAGTCATACCATTTGGGACTCTTATATTTGTTGTTTTATAATTATGCATATCCATATGTAACTTTAGAAGTTATGGGGAAATGGAAAAAAATGAACCACACAGTTCAAATTGAGCCAGATCGGCATAACCAAAGCTGAGTTCAATCAATAATTCTTGTGCTTGATAATATTTAGTCAAGTTGAGCCTGGCTAGAATCTTGGCTAACCTACGGCTCTATTTTTACACCCTAACTTCAGATAAGGATCAGTTCTGAATTTACGGAGTTCAAATTGCATCAGGTTTGGGTGGTAGACCTTTGAGCCTATTCAAGTTAGACTAGTTTGATTGGGTTCGCTTTTCCACCTTAATTTTTATTAACCTCCTCTCCAAAAAAGAATAGTTTGAAATTATTACTCCATGTCAGCAGATATCAGTCCATTTGTCACACACCTTATTTTCTTACATATCACTTCTTGCCTGTTTTTACATTTATTACTCCATGCCAGTGGATTTCAGTCCATTAAATTTTACTAATCATGTATTAATGCAATGAGCTTAAGAAAGTCTAGAGTAAAGTTGAGAAATTTTTTTGTTCAGCTGTCTCATTTCTATGCAATGACTAGAGTTGCTCGAGTATTTTACTTAAATGCGGGGTGATGACTGAGTTCCCTAATTGAGGCAGTTCATAGGGAGGAGAAATTGTTTATCAGATTTCATTTTAACAACCTGGTCATGAATGGTCGGGGATGGATGGTTTAATGGCTTGTTTCCGGGTCTCACTTGATTTTCACTAATATTTTGGCTTGTATTGGATCTGGAAGTGGAATCTTAACCCCCTTTACTTTATCCAACAAAATCTTCTCAAGTCTTGTGGTGTCAGTCTTCACATGCATAATGTTATTTTCCTATTGATTTTACTATTCGTGCTGATTTTGTTGTTTATTTTCCTACCATATATTTGTAGTGGTTTACTCTAATTATTTTCTAATACTCATTCAGGTTGCCGTATTTTACTTGCATGATGAGTTTACGTGGTTAAAAGGTGCTGGACTCCTCACTATCATGGTTGGTGTCAGTTTATTCAACTGGTACAAGTAAGTGGTCAATAAATCTACTTTCTGAATTTGCCGTTTCTTCTTTCTTTAGGCACTCACTCCTGTGCAAAAACTTGTAGTTAGCTATATTCCTTCAAATTTTCTGAAGTTCTAAAACATTTACTTGGTCTAGCACTTGTGGCAGAGATAATGAATTTATACGAAGGCAATGTTTCTTGGATTGTGTGTTACAGAAGCCTAAACTTTGTCTGGTGTTGTTGATTAAAGCACATTTACATGTTTCTAATTCATTGTTTAGATATCTTATTATTTTTTTAGTTATTGAAATTCTGCCGTTGTTCATATAAAAAATCAAAGTTTTGGAGGTTTTAGTCATAAGGAATCATTTCTTTATTAAGTGAAGGCATACAATTAGATGGCTTTGCACTTTTGAGCTCCCACCCCTAAAGGTATTGAACTTTTCCAGGGTTTAGGAATGTTGTATGTCATTTGTAGGAAGAATTTTTATCTTTGGTCTTGGTATTTTGGGTGTTTCTTTATGCTTTTAACTTATGCCAGAATCTATTGTCGATTATAAGTTGGTGTACCAAGTTAATTGATTAAGTTGCTGTACGTAATTGTTATGTTTCTTGTCTAATTTCCACCAGTTGTCGAATACTTGCACACTTGGCCAATTAACTTGTACAAACTTTAGAATTTCTCTTTTATTGTCGCTATCAATCTCAAGCTTCGTAAATACCTTTTGGGTTCTTTATTTTATTCATTTAGTTTGTTTTTGGAGTGATGTTTTATTGTTGCTAGGGAACAGTCATGGAGAACATATTATGCTTTGTAATAAACTATGAGATATTAGGAGAGGTACAAATATTTGCAGCTCCAACCACCAGAAAGGATGGGGGCTATCTTGTCCCTAGGATTTCTGGGGCTTACAACGACTAAGGCTACTTTTATCTTGGTTTAATATGTAAATTGCCTCAAACTATGCACCTTATTTGGTAAAAGAAAAAAAGAACAAAAAAAAAAAACTCAATTAGGCAGTGAAGCTTTTATTTCTGGCGAGTTAACCCGATGGACTAATGATATTACATAAAATGCAGATCTGGCTTAGTTGATCTATATTAAGTTGTCATGCGTCTAGCCATTGCCATTTTAGTGTTTAGAAAAGAAAAAAAAATTGAACTGACGTGGTGAAGTAGTATTGCTCAAACCATGTAGCATTAAGCATTTTATATCATGGCATTGGTCTATTGTGAATTTTTCTTGGGTCAACCTATAAAGGTGTATGATTCGAGAGCCAGTTTACATATTAACCCTTTTATCTTCTTCTTGTATTCTCGGGAAATTGACGTGTGAGCCTGATTTGGATTACCAATTTTATTACCATGTCAATACTTCAAATTTATACTTAACTAGATCTGAATACCAAACTTTTAACCCTAATTGCATCTATTTCCAATTTCCCGCAAAAATCCCTGAGAAAATTTGCGTTTTCAATTCTCACCTTCCTGTAACTGTCCATCATGGTCTCTTAATTCAACGAGCCATGAATTCGACATTCTAGGATTTACAACCAATTGATGTGTCATGTCAAGTTTTTTTCTCTATGCATTCAAGTTCAACCAAAGATATGAAATTATATTGAAATTGAACTATTTACTACTATTTGATGTAGCTATACAGTTTCCATTTGGCATTACCTTTTAACATCGATTTGTTTGCCCAATCTACTTTTAGAGTTCACTGTAGTAATTTCTGAGTGTTTTTATTGATCTACTTTGTGCTCTCTGGTTCCTTCTGTGGCTAACCTATGCTGTTTTTCTCATCCTCTTTTGAAGATACCTAAAGCTGCAGAAGGGCAAACTAGAAGAAGATGAAGCGGCAATAGCGCTCACAGCTAATCATGCCGCTAAGTATGTCATCCTTGACGAGATGGAGGATTAAGATGATGTAGCTACGGAGCTTTAAAGATCACCTGATGTTCATAAAGATGAACCTAGTAAGCCTTTCTAATGCCTTGATAAAATGAATTCATCTTTGTACACTAATTTCTGGATTCACCATCGGTATTTTTCACATTATGCCTCAATTTCGTGAGATTGTTGCATGTCGCATTTAGGGCCTGATAAAAATTCAGTCATTTAGTGGAAATACTGAGCATTCATCTCTCAGGGTCGTCACATCAACAACTGCTGGGCTCGTAGTTTACCTCCAACATGTTGGTGGTGAATTAATAGAAGTGAAACAAAGTTTTTGACATTTTGCTGCTCATACTAAAGCAAAACGGTAAGCTAGTCAGTATGAAATGATTCATCAAGTTCTCATTATCCTTTTTCTTCTTAAACTACAGGATATCACATACCTAGTTTTATGTCAGTCAGTTAGATTGTCACCATTTTCGGCTGACATTATTCTTAAGAAATTCATGATACATATTTTCTATGGTGAGATTTTGATTTGAATCACGGTGTAGTCCGGTTGTTTATGTGATCACATTTAAGAAGTGAATTTCAATAAGCTCAATATCTGTATTTTGTCTTTGTATGTGTGTGTACATATACTTGGCTTGCGGTGGTTTCATTTATGCCAAAAAAGTGGAAGATATTTAATGCCATCATTTTTCAGTGAATGGAACTGAGATTAATTTTCATGAAACTTAGCCCTCCTTTGGTTTGGTTTTTAATGCCAGTGAGGTGCAGTTGGGGTAAATAATTGTTACCAACCTCACTGCTATGTTGTTTGGTTTAGTATAACAGTTCAGTTAAAATGTATTTCCACCACGTTGATATGTTAAAAATCAGCTGGAGATTTCAGCTGCAATTAAAATTTACTGGGGCAGTTGGTATTTTTAACAAACAAAAATACCCATACTTTTATTTATTATTTTACTATTTTATCTTTGAAAGTTCAACTAATTTCTTTCTCAATCTTATTTTTATTATTTTATAATAAAATATTGAAAAATACATTTTAATATTTTATTAAATTAATTTATAAATTCACATATTTTAATAATTTTATAAAAGTAAAATAATTTAAAATTTTCATTATATATCAATTCTAATCTGATGTCTTTAATAGTCATTTTTTATTCTCACCCTACCGCTGTGTTTGAATCTAAACACACACTCCACCATTGTTTCTAATCTCATTGCTACAGTATCCAATCTCACCGCTACAGTAACTAATCTTACCGTTACTGCTGTTTTTAACCTCACCGGAGGTAAACACACCGCCCATCCAAACTAAGCCTTAGTTTAAATATAGTTATGGCAGATGAATTTTTTTTCCCTCCATCTATTTACTATTTACTAGCAAATTTACCACAAAATTATACCCCAATTCTCAGTGTGATATTTGAAGGATTTTATCTTTTCTGTTAAAAATAGTTCTTAAACTATCATTTTATCCCAAAATGTAATAAGAAAGTTGTGTTTCACGTTCTTATAGGTTGGTATTGTTTTTTATCAATGGAAACAAAATTGCTAATTTAGGTTTTCTTTTTACAAAAAGAATTTTAAATCCCTAATTGAGAATTGGATATCGCTTAGGGGGCAATTTGCAAATAAAACTATTTCTTTTAAGAGAAACGAAAGTATCAATCAAATATATCTTGTCTTACCTTGAGATTGATTATATAGGGCATATTATTAATTGAAAGATATAAATTTTAGATAGATTGTTTTCTTTTTTAAAAGAAAAAACCTAGTTTATTTTACCAATTTTAAAATCAATGATAATGATTTCACCAAAAAAAATTTCAATGGTAATGAGAATAAAAATAAAAAAATGTATACGTGTAAGATTGATTGAAATTGTAAAAGATATTAAATATTTAAAAGAAAAAAGATAAAGTAATTCCATATTTATGTTTTGTATAACTTAAATAAAGCTAATATTTATAAATATTATTAATATGATTGATGGTTAAATTTAATTATATAATTCTACTTCAGCACATGTTTAAATTAGAGTAAACAAATATTTTTATTTTTGTTCTTCAACAAAAATAGTTAGATCCATCTAACAATGGTGATTGAGTTGTTGATCCTCCTTCCATTTTTTCCATTATAGCTTGTCAAATATAGCATGTTTAGCAAATTAATTGTGTAATTTGAACTTAACCGATGTCTGTGAAGTTTTACTTAGAGAATCAATTCACAAATATTAGCATAATATAAAAACAATTATTTGTCCCACTTAACTCTTAAGGTGCAATTCCCCATTTTGTATATATCAGTGTGATTCTCGCTACCCACTTTAGCAATCACTTTATAAAATCATTTGAAGATGACCAATTCAACAAAATAGTTTCTTACACAAAAAAAATTGATCCTACCATTCACTCACAAAAATCTATCACTTAAGTCGGTATGTAGATCATTTAAATAACCAACTCAATGCCATCAATAAGCTCCCTTATCTTTTATATTACATATAGATAATATATGTTTTTAAAAAAATTCTAATCATATCATCTAGTTCGAAGTTGTTTTATCTTTAAAATCTCTCTTCAATGTCAATGGCATTATCTTCAAAAATTTCAAGTCTCTTTACACTTTTATCTTATGTAGACTTCAAATCAAATGGGCTCTTTTATGCATTATTTTCTCATCACATGAAGATTAAATTCTTTAAATATTTGTATTTATCAATCATTACCATTTCTGTTACGTATTACATCAAACAAACTAATACGAAGGCAAAGTAAAAAATAAACAACTAAAGCAAGTGTTGTGCCAAAATGTTGTGGTTTCCAGTATTGGCATAAGTTAAGCTATTGTGTCTACACAACACTCTAAATCTTAATAACCTTTCCATTTGACATTTTTGAGCAATAAAAAGTAATTACAACTAAAAACAAGGAGCAATTAATTGAACAAGTTCATATTTCGCTCAGAAACAATGTTTAGAGTTGAATGACCAAATAAAAACTCCCTTAAAACATTACCAATAAAACTTCAACAAAAAATCCCCCTATATCACTACTCCCTTTTTTGGAAAAATCCAAAGAGGATCTTCAGCTTTCAAGTCCCGAATGTATTGCAATACATTGAGCTTCCTTTTGTTGATGCTCAGCAATAGGGTTTAAAAAATCTAACTCAACACATAGAACTCTTCAAGGACAAAGTAGATTATTTACGGCACCAACTGTGGGCACAACAACTTCCTTTACATTAAGGTTTTCTTCATGTTTTTCAATAATCAAAGTATCAGTTGGGATGGTGTCATCATCATGGCTCTGGTATCAAATTGGATATTATATTTCAAATCATGTGGATGAGACTCTCAAAGATCATTAGCTTACATATTTTACTATCGTATGAGGAGTTGATATAATAGCACCAAGATTAACTTTAATCACATTACCAACTTTGAATAGCAGAAGATCCAATCTTTTGCTTATTGGTACATCAAATTAGGTTGGCATCTAGTTCATATTTGCTGAAGCAACTTGAACTGGTGTTGTTTCTTCATCAAATAGTTCAATTGATTCCTTAATTACTTGATGTAGAAGCCTTTGTCTTATGGCTCTTTGTAAGCAACATTTGAGATCTTCTTCTTTCAAATTTGAAAGAAAAAACTTCACTAGATGAATAACTATCAAACTTGGTCTAATTGTTTCCTTCTTTTCCACCATGTTCTGACTCTCTTTTACCATTATCATCTAATTAGGACCGACTTGGGTGTGATTGTGATTCCAATTCAATCGTTGTCCTCCAACTTTCTTTAGTATTAGGATAATTATCTAACTCACTCATTCTTCTTGAATCAATCAAGCTAGTTCTTTCAACAGCTTCAATGTTTTTCCCATTGAATGGGAATATCTTTATAAAGGCATATTATTAAATGAAAGATATAAATTTGAGATAGCTTAGTTTACAACTAAAACAAACATTTGAATATTGTTGAGGTAAGTTTTGGGAGTAGTGACTCAAAAAGTAAACACTGCATTTAACATTACGCAAGTCATATAACTTGCTTTATTTATTGGCATATTTGACCAAAATATTTTGATTATTTACTTACATCTTTGTGAGGATCTTGCGCAACCAATTTCATGTTTATTATTGTTGTATTAATCATTTGTTGTATTGAAATTAAAGATAACAAATTTACTCACTGAATTAGACTCCGTAAATGTAGGGAAACAGGACTACATAAACAACTTGAAATGTTCTTATTTTCTCTATTTTATCATAGTGAAAGTGATCATTGTAGTCATCACTTACACACTATATTTTTCATAAACAATTATCGAGTGTAGATTCCAACAATTGGAATGAGAGCCTCCCACTTAACATAACTAGTGGTGTACCTGGTGGCGATGCTTGCTTGAGATGGAAGGTTCTTCATTGTTACAACCTCCTATATTGGATGGAGTGTATTATGCTTATTGAAAAGTAAGAATAATTGTTTTCGTAAAGTCTATGGGCATGGAGATCAAGTCTCAGTAGTTAGGAGCCCCCTATCGTTGATGTATCTGGTGTCAAAACTCCCAAAGCTAAGACTACTTGGACCATTGAAGAAGAGAGACTTGATAATACGAACTCAAATGCCCTTAGTGTAATCTTCTGTAGTGTTGATGGTTAGGAGTTCAAAAAGATTTCTAAATATTTTTATTAATTTTTATGTTTTTAAAAAATAATTAATTGCTAACTTGACATATAAATAGATGCCACATCAACAAAGTTAATAAAATATTAATATGCAAGGTCAATGACACCAACTATACAAATATAAAAAGATAAAAATTTAATTATAATTTAAATAATAGTGTTATATAGATGAATTTTATTTAATTTAAATAAAAGTTTGGAGGAAGATTAGGGTTTTTCATCTTCGTATATACCCTTAAATAAATTCAGCCTTTTGCTCTTTTGAAGTATTTGTGGGAAACCCTTTGTTTATGAAGCAGAGCAATAAAATCCGGTGAGTGGAGCGAGCTTAGAATTAGAATCAAGCATGGGATCCAAAACCAAAGGCCACAAGGCCAAAACTAAGAACAAGAACAAGAACAAACCTGATTCTGTCCATAGCAACAACAATGAGGAAAGCGGCGGTGGCAAGATAATTAAGGATGCTCGATTTGCTTCTCTACACTCGGACCCTCGTTTTCAGAAGGTCCCGAAACGCAAGACAAAGGTTGTCATTGATTCTCGTTTCAATCGGATGTTCACTGACAAGAGGTTTGCTTCATCTTCAGCGCCTTTGGATAAGCGAGGGAAGCCCAAGAAGGGAAACACCCAGAGTTCTCTTCGCCATTATTATCACCTTGAAGAAGAAGAAGGGGTAGAGGACAAGAGAAAGAAAGCTGCTCTGAGTGAAGAGGATGGTACTGAGGAGGAGAGTGATACTAGTGAAATGCCTCAAATGGACAGCGATGGGGAGTTGGAAGAGGAGGAAAGATCAGAAACCGGTTCCACGACCGAAGAGGAAGATATTGATATAGATTACGAGGATGGAGAGCCTGAAATACAGGTACCCTTTGTCTAATATATTTGGTTATTCTATTTTGATTTCAATTACTTGATTATGGTTAAGGAAATGAGTTAGGGTATTGAATTTATTTGATCTTGATTATCTTTTTTTTAGTTTGATTTTGCTGCTAAGCTTAATAACTGGTGTTTTCTAGTTAAAAGGTACAAGAATGAAGATATGAAGAAGCAGAATTTTAACTTTGTGATAAACTAATCTGCTAAGTTAAAAGCTGCTAGTGATTGGTGTTCATTTATTTTTCTAAAATCGTATTGTTTTATATTGATTATTTTTCCAGGAAGAAAATATCCCAATGATTGAAAAGGAAACCCGCAGGCTTGCAGTTGTGAATATGGATTGGAGGCATGTTAAGGTATGTCATTGTAGTTTGTTCAAAGCTAGGTATGGTGCAATAGCTTAAACTGTTTTCTAAATGCTGATTGCCAATGAAATATAGAAAGTTGATATATTATTCCAATTAATAACTATTAAAGTTTATCTTTGAGTTACTTATTTAAATGCATGTGTATTTCCTTGTTCTTTTGAAATTATAATTTCTTTGAGGGAAGGGATTTGCTTGGTATTTTGTCCTGTTTATGTAATTTAATTAGAGTATGTCATGGTACCTGCGTTTGTATTTTAACTTATGTTAATTCGATTTAATATGTCGCTGTAGGGTGAGGTTACATAATTGCAAATGATAGATCCAATTAAAGAAATCTTTGTGTCATGTTTACCTTCATTGAATATTTTCATTGTATTGGTTCTTTTTATTGAGTCTTAATTTGAATAGAATCTAATAAAGTACCATTGTGGTTTGAATTTTAAAAGCTGTTGTTATTTTTATAGAATGATACCTGTTTCAATCAGTTTGAAGTGATTGACTAAATGAAAATTTAAAAAAAAATTAAGGAAAAGAAAAGAAGTTCATTGAACTTCGCTTAATCATGACACTTTGATCATAAGAATTGTTTTCTTTGCATTATGGTGTTTCCTAGTTCTTTCCGATTCAACATTGAAGTCAAAGAGTAATTATTAAGCTTTTCTCTGATCTCAATATTGGTTCTCATTTCTCACATACTCTCTCTTTTCTTTACTTTTGGTGAAAACTTGAGATTTAGAATTGTAGTAGATCTTATTGTACAGGATACTAATGAGCTGAATTGTATCTATGAATATCATCTTCTCACTTTGGTTATGATAAGTTAGGGTCTCAAGGTTTGTAATTTGTTAGTAAACAAACTGTATATAGGCTTGAGTTCTGACTAATTATCTGACCCTTTTTATATGTAGGCTGCTGACTTGTATGTAATGTTAAGCTCATTTCTTCCGAAAGATGGACAAATTATTTCAGTCGCTGTTTATCCATCTGAATTTGGACTTCAGCGCATGAAAGAGGAGGAAATTCATGGACCAGTAGGCCTATTTGATGGTGAAAATGAGGATAATGATGAAGATGGTGATGATGAAATTGATAATGAAAAATTGCGTGAATATGAGAGAAGTAGGCTAAGGTGATTGCTGCTAATTGTCAATTTACTGGTCCCATTCTATCTGTTGTATTTCTCTTTCTTTCTTTCTTTTTTTTCTGTCTCGTTAGTAATTGTTAAAGACTCTTTTGATGGTCAGTGAATTGTTGAAATGCTGACT
>NC_053440.1:6466288-6500891 GCF_007990345.1 Gossypium hirsutum
TCTGAATCTGTTTCTAGGCCATACTTCTTTGTGCATTGTAATTCATGTACAACCAATACTTTTGGCAATTCCCACTCGAGTATTAGAGCATCCCATCCTTTTTTAACAAAAAATAAGGTACTCAATACTTTTGGCAACTCTCACTCGAACTGCTTCAAAACTTTGCTAGAGAGTATACTAACTCAAGAATCAAGATTACATGCTGAAATTAGAAATGTTGTAATGACACCTTGATAATTTTGCTTCAGTTTATGACATGCTGCTACTCTTGTTTCAAAAGCTCTAGTTTCTTGACATTCATAGATTTGTATGGACCATAGATTAATAGGTTAAATCCTCTGAGCTATTTATTTTGACGTGCTCTACCATTTGAAAATCATTTGCTTCATTTAGGTAGGATTCTTGGCTATATTTGGGAACTTCTTTTAATTAAATGTAGCAGACTTGAATTTGCCATTCATTTCGTACATATGAGAGGTTCAAGGGTTAGGGGGGGTTTTAAACCTTCCCACCTCATTCTTAAGAGGAAAACAATCATTAGGTAAAATTGTTGTTTAAAGTGAATAGTTTATGGTTTATGTGAAGCTGTTAATGTTGAAAGTGACAAAATTGTTGGTGGGAGCCCTACAAGCCAGTCGAGATTTGTTTGTATAGCACCTACATGATATTTGAGTTGTATAAACATTAGTTTTGTTGTATGATTATATGAGGTATTTGTTTATCTATAACTAGCATTATTAATTTAGCGTATAGAATTGTGAAGATAAAGCTCATGTACTACAAATAGACCCTACAAATTTTAAGACCCGCATTTCATTGCGTTTGAGGTTGGGAAAGTATTTTTCAACTACAACAGTAACGAAGAATGCTTCAAAAATTATGGTGGAAAAGTGTTTCCTCCTCCAATCGCAAGAGTTAGGGTTTAAGTGTTTTGGGGTTTTAGCTTTTTGTGTATTAAAGTGAAATTATCAAAATATCTTTATTTATATTAATTATTTAAATATTTAGATGAATTTATATTAGATGTATTATTATATTAAATTATTTAACTATCATTTATCATTATATTTGAATTTTTGTACTATTTTTATTTATCATTAATTTTACACATAATTTATATTAACTTTTTAAAAAATATTTAAAATTTATATATCATTATTGTGATATTAATATATTTTTAAAGAAAATAGATAAATTTACATGGTTGATAATACCAAGGATGAATAGCAACAATTAAATTGAATTGATTGTTAAAGGAGATAATAGTTGGATTGTATTGATTTTTGAAAAATTGAATTACCAAAAATTACTACTTATTTGTTTTTCATAAAGTGAGGATGTCACCCATCTATACTATTAATAAATGTATTAAAATTTATCATAGACATACGTGTGAAAATCACAAATTTAAAACATAAATGTGTGTATATAATAAATAATAAAATTTATGATTTAGAATTAATTAATAATAACACATGAAGTATATACATTACTAAAAAAAATAGATTAAATTGTTTATCATGGTATTTGTCATCAATCTTGAGTTGGTGTTGAGTTAATTTGTGACACCAATTCAATCAAATACATTATTAATATTAGATATTCTATCACATGCATATGCGTGTGGAAATCACAAATTTAAAATACGAATGTGTATTTAAAAATAACATACAATAAAATGTAAATAACATATTCAACTATACCTTTGGTTTAGTGGTAAAGTGAATGTTTTATTAAGCTTGATAAGCACAAGTTTAAATCAAATCGAAAATTTTTATTGTTTTTTACAGCAATGCTAAACGCTTTAAATTAATAAATTACACTTTCTCATAACACTTTCCAAAAGCACTTATTTCAAATTGAGTTTTTCAAAAGCATTTTTCAACTGCAACAATAACACTAAATTGGCCCATAATTTGATTCATAAGTGGAGTTATGATGATTCAATTTTTGAAAAGTACATAGAAGCAAATCCTAATAATCTTAATTATATAGATTCAGATGATGAAGAAATTAGTCAAGAATGATCATAATAATATAGTCAAGAAATTGGTCAAGGACTAATAAATTAACGAGTATATGTTAATTGTTATAGAGGGAATAATCTAATAAATATGGAGTGCTAGAGCAATTAGGTAAAGTTACATATAATATTTATTTTCCTTGTTATTTTTATTTGTAATTGTATTGTTGACTACTTGATTAGACAAATATATTACATAAGATGATTTAAATTTAAATTTTGTTATTCGTTCAGATTTTTTGAAGTTTATTAATAATTTTTTACAATAATTAATAATTTTAATATGTAACTATATAATTACAATTTGTATCAAACACGTCATAGAAAATTACAATTTAACTACACTTTGTCAATCAATCATATCTAGAAAATTACAATTTATTGTAATTAAACTACCAATAATTACATTTTCATCCAATTACTATGAGGTGTCTAAGTGTCACAGGCTGCGAATTAAAGCCCGTGACAAATGCACATAGAGTGTCCCATAGAGGTCAACTGATTAAATGAGACTTATTTGACCCACTTGAACTAATCCGATTTGTAGAACACATGGATAAACTCATTTACTTGAAGCATTAGTGGCCCAATAAAACACTCCAGTAAAATTAGAATTACCAGAGTAATTATTGTAAATACTAAGGGATAAAGATGTATATTGTTTAAATCCCCTAAGACACTCACCTTATAAATAGACACTAATCTCAATGTTGATGTAATTCGATTTGTATTGAGGCTTTCCCCTCATTTGTAATCTTGTCATTGTATTCTATCATTGTTTTCTTTTGGCATTTTTTTTCATTGCTCATCCTGTTTTTGAATTTGCTTCCATTTTAGTTTCACTTTTCGAGAATTAGGTTGATTTAGACGAATTTGAAGCAAAAAAACCAACTAAGGGTGAGTTTGGATAAGCGGTGCATTTATCTGCAATTAGTGCGAAAATAGTAGTGGCGGTGAGATTAAATATTATGACGATATTGCAACGTGAGACAAAAAGTAAGCTAAACGCACCATATCGCATCCAGTCGCCCATCCAAACCCACCCTAAGACCGCGCGGTTTGTCAAACTTAAATTAGAGCCCCTGACACAAGCACACATTAATAAATATATAAATTTAGGTTTTTTGCCCATATTGTGGGTATATGGTAATTATATGATTTTTAAGGGACCTAAATGCAAATTTAATAATATGGCATCTGTCTAAATAAATATATGTATTTTTCCAAGAGGAGCGTCGGCCTTCCAAGGAGAGAGGAGTGTAGCAAGAGAGAGAAAAGAAAACGTGAGAACTTTCTCTTTCCTTTCGAATAAAATTTAAAACTTAACCAAAAAACCAAGCTTTAATAAAAAAAGAAAAACTGCGACCGCACTGCTTAATACATTCCTTGTAAGATTTCTATTTCTTTTGATTCCTCTTTGGCATTTTCAATTGATTTTTTTTGCATGCAAAAGTATTGCTCTTTTTCCATTTCTACTATTTATTTATTTATGCTGTGGCGGGAAGCTGAGTTTTTGATCTACTATGGCCAATTTCATTGTTTTTTTGGTTCATTTATATGTTATTTTTTTATTTGATTTGGGTTTTCATAGATTTTAGTGTTCATATTCTATCAGATGACATTGCTTGGTAAGTAATTGCTTTATTCCTGTTCTGGTCGGTTGAATACTTTTGATTATTATTTTTTTAAAAAAATCGAAATGAACATTTTAGGGTTTCTGGCTTTGACTTGTGAGCGGTGTTGTTGTTTTCTTGAATGGGTCTTTCTGGGTTCTGATTTTTGAAGGAAGATATGAAGGAAAACTGGGAATTCAAGTATTCAACGATGTTTTGGGTTTTTTTTTTATAATTAAAAAAATGGAGCAATACTATTGTACATTACTGGGTCCATCGCCACACTACATTGCGCTTGCTATTCCCATCCAATAAGATTTTCTTATTGTAGAAAAATAAAATACTATTCTACATAATTTCACTTGTTAGTTATTGTAGAAAATTCCGATTCACAACATTTTCTTCTTTTTAGTATTTTGTCTTGTACATTTTGATTGAGTGCAAAAATCACTTAAGCCTTTTGATTTAATTATTTCCATCCAATAAGATTTGCATTACTGCAATTTCAAAATTATGTATCTTTGGTTTGGTAATGTGTTGTATCCGAGGCTAGGTGCTTTTATCATGGAGAAAAATAAAAGCTTGTTGACTGTTATTTTTGCTGTCTTCTGCTTGTTTAGTTGACTTTGGTGGCAGACACAGAATTATATCTTATTCTGTGGTCTTGGTGCATTTGTCAGAGGAAGCAGTTTGGAAAATGCCTCTCTTCAAGAGGAAGCCTTTTGATTTAGCAAAGCCACCAGAAGATTTGGAGCCCTCTGACCTTGTATACCAAGTTCGATTCACCAAGGAGATTTTTCGAGATTATCAGTATCCTAAGTTGAAGTACTTCAATAATTATAATCATTATTTTTTTTTCATGGGGTTTTATGTTATCCTCTTTCTAGTTCTTGCAAAGCTTATTGCAGTTTAAGGAAATGCAAATTTTTTACCCAGATGAGAAGGAAAAGTATATATCATGCTTTCTTGAGTTTGTGTTGATGAATTTTATTAAGTTCTCTAACCACTCACCACTCCAGTTATGTTGTACTCTGTCATGATCGGAGGCCTTCTCTTTCCTAATGACCAGAAGCAAATGCTTCATTTTCTTTTTCTAAACTTTTGCTTTTCTCGAGCTAGCCATCTTTGAAAAGAGGTGTCATTGCATGTTTGTTTTCCTTAACATAGATCAGAGAGTATCTGAACCGGATAAATTTATATCGTCAGAGAGTTTGGATGTGTAAATCTACTGGAAAATCTAACTTGACTTATGAAGAAGCCATGGTGATGGAAAAAAATGCAATTCAAAAGGTTCAACAGCTACCCAATGATCTTGTGGCACCTGCATTGCGTATTATACAATTTAGTAAGAACCAATCAACCACTTTGCTGACTAAAGCTTTAGTAGTTATTCTTATTCGCTGGCCTCTACCTTCATTTTTGGCTTGTATTTTGCGGTTACTGATTTAAGTGGATAAGTTAATAGTCAGAAATATTTGTTTTACAGTGACATAAGAGATACTCTTGAGTCAGATCTAAATCTTGAACCACTTATCTTTCTCTTATGTGGTTTAAACCTTCATTGGATTGTAGTCGTAGCACATAGCTGATTGAAGTCCTGAGTCCCTTAGTGTACTGGTGGAAATGGGTTTAATATCCTTTCATAACAGCAACCCACTTGCAATCTGGTAACAACAGTTGTATCCTTTACTGAAAAGCAGCTTCAATGGATTTGTTTGTAGATATTGTATAGGGAAGTCTTTAGTGGTGCATGTCATTGTAATACAGGTAAGGTCTGGGGAATTTTGATAATTGTACCTTTTAGAACCTTTCTCGTTTTAATAGCCTGGTTGCTTCAAACCTTGGGTTTCTTAAAAAGTATGAGCTTTGGGATGGTTTAAGATTCTTAAGTTTGAGCTATTAGAAAGTAGCAATCGGATGATTGTTGCTTTTACTTGAAATATTTGTGTATCACAGTTATGCTGTTTGTTTTAGTTGTCTAAATAAAAGATATATAAGTTTGATGTTGTAAGCTTTTAGGAGCAATTTTCAGTGTTCTGGTTTTGCGAGATTAACATTATTTGTTCTACCAAAATTTTGTGTGTTTAAAAAAGTTAATTCTTTTTATTCATTTGTATTTGGGGTTAAGGTTTGAAAATATAAAGGTTTGAGATTTTTAAAATAGTATTTTCAAGTTATCAAGATCGATGAAAATTATTAATTGGAAAATAATAAAAGAAAGTGAGAGAAAGAAGAGAGGAGATACAATCCTCAGAGTCTAATGCTATTTACAACCAAATGTATCATATAACTTCAATAATACCAAAGTGCTTGGGGTTGATTACATGACTATTTTTCACTATCCTTTAGTTCATAATATCTAGGGTTGTTAGTGCTTTAAACTTTTGAGGGATTTTAAGTGCTTACATTTTAGAACACTTTAATTATAAAATCTTCTTTTTTAGGAAATTGAAGTGTTTGAATTTTAGAATGTTGTGATTTGACATGGTTTTTTTTTTATCTAATGGAAATATACTTGGGTTGTACATCTGGTGTTATAGAAGGTAGAACACAGAAGAATAGAAGTAAAAAGATTTTATAATGGTCGAAGATGATAATGTTGCTAAAATAGTGTCACTCAAATGCTACAAAACTTGTCTGAGCTGTTATAATTTCAGTTGAGGTAGATGTGATGCACCGCGCTGATTTTAACTAGTGCATATAAATTTATAAAGTGTAGGTGTACTAGCACTGATAAGAGGTAAGATATATTTGATTGCTCTAATTCTCGCGTTTTGATTATTAGGGGTTAGAAGAACTAGTTGGTGAGATATACTATAACCAAAATCTTTTTACCTTCAACAAGAATCTGATCAATGAGAAAATGCTGCAATAAATATACGCGATCGGATTGTTCTTGGTTCATTTCTGATTATTGTTACTATTGAAGTTCTTATGATTTAGGGATATATTCCCTTGCACATGATCTCCAGATATCTTCTCTAGGCTTGAGTTAAGTCGGTCGTTGCATGATATTTTGTATGTGCCACTATCCTTGTGTGGCAAAGGTTTGTGGTGCTGAGAGTAATCTAGAAATGACGTCATGAATGATCAGGGGATCTTAACTTTAGATTGTTAGTGAAAACTAAAAAAATTCAACTGCTGTTTAAAAGGGAAAAAAAGAAAAAGAGCTTTATACATTTGCCTTTAAAAAACTCAGCTTTCTGAACTTGTGCTTTTGTTATTTTTAGTTTCAGTATTTTCAATTCCTTGTTTAATCTTTTCACTGCTTTTGTGCAACTCTGTCAAATAACCAGTGGTTTTCTCACAGGTATGCTATCATTGAGAGATCTTGCTGATCTAGTGACTAAAAAATTGCAGAAAGATCTGTTTGTGGGTGCTGAATTGTATGGAAAGAAGGATGATGGTCTTTACCCATGCAGAGTGTTAAAAATTGTGGAGAATGGTGTTGGAAAAATGCAATATGAGGTGGCATTGCTTGGAGAAAATAAGAAAATAACAGAAAATGCAATATTACATGGAGAAGATCTGGTGTGGAAGAAAACACCCTTC
This sequence comes from Gossypium hirsutum, assembly GCF_007990345.1. Classification (NCBI taxonomy): domain Eukaryota; kingdom Viridiplantae; phylum Streptophyta; class Magnoliopsida; order Malvales; family Malvaceae; genus Gossypium; species Gossypium hirsutum. The sequence continues at coordinate 6,473,477 of NC_053440.1, forward strand.
AACAGAAAAATTTTGAAGTCTTTTATTCGGGAGTCCACATGCCGAAGTATTCCTTGGGTGCTTCATGAAAAACTGGCGCAGAAACATGGTATTTCAACGGATCTTCCAGAGGAGTTGCGTAGCAAATTCTTCCTTCAAGGTGGACAGCTGGTTAACAGAACGAAGAAAAGGAAAAATGAGAATAGAAACAATGTTGGGGTAATTATGCATGTTTATGGTATTCGTTTTAAGATATTTATTTTATGATATTATATTTTGGCTCATAAATTCTCATGTCCAGGAAGCAAACGGAGAATCTGGGAAATCCAAAAGGAATAAAGGAGAAACTGGGAAGCCTGATGCTAGTAAGGAAGGTATAGTTAATCTTGGTGCAAGTTGAACATCATTTTTCTTTTCTTAGTTTCTTGTATTAAGTTGTGGAGATATGGCCTGACAGTTTTCAGTTTTTACATTTCTTTCCTCTTGGTTTTATTTCTTGTGAGTGCTTTTCTTCTCTTGGGGGTGGGGGTGTTGGGTTATGCAAGGGCAAAGTTACACCTTTTTTCAGTATGCAATTCAATGGCGCTATGTTTATTTGTTCACTGATTTTGTTTCTTGCTTCTAATGTTAATTTACAGAAAATAATCAGCCTGAGGACGAACCTGTCAAATATCCAATTGATGACCTGCTGGTGAAGCCTGGTCCTGATGATCCACTGTTTACTGATCGCCCCTCTCCTTCAAGGGATTTCAATGTTCCAATGGATTGTATTGGTGATCTTTTGATGGTTTGGGATTTTTGCTCTTCATTTAGCAGGGTGCTCAATTTATGGCCATTCTCTCTTGAAGATTTTGAAAATGCCATCTGTCACAAGGATAGTAATTTGGTTCTCATTGTGGAAACACATTCAGCTCTACTTCGTATACTCATAAAAGATGACGGTGAATATTCATTGGCTTTACAGAACAAAAAACGAAAGTCGAAGGTCAGAATCTTGTTGAAATTCGTATAGATGTGTAGATAAATGTTTTTTCCTTTCTTGCTTGAAAATCTCTTTATTTTCCTCCCATGTGGGGCCTCCCTTGCTCATGCTTTGTCTTTTGACTGTTTTTGTTTCAGATTTCACTCATCACTTGGACCGAGTATGTCTGTGATTTCTTGGAAATGATCAATGTTACTGAATTATGCTCTTGTATGACCACTATAAAGCGAGGGCACTATGGCCTTCTGGATGCTAATGCTAAGTTAGGGATTTTGCGCGAATTGGTTTGTCATGCCCTTGAAACCGATCTTATCAGGGGCAAGTTGGATGATCTAATTGAGCAGCGACGGGCACTTGGAGCCACAGTAAGAGGGGAAGCTTTGGAATATGCTAGAAAGAAACGAGAAGAAAAAGAACAGTTGAAAGGTGAGTCTAATGGGTTAGAAGTAAAGGAAAATAGTATGGAGAGCACAGGAAGCAATCCACATATGGCAGAAAATGGAGAAGAGAATGGTGATATGGTGGAGGAGGTTATTTCATCTAGACAAAGCAATGCATTTGTTAATAGGTACGTGTGCTTATTTTTTAAACATTGAGATTATTACCAAGGATCTGCTTACTTGATGCATTTGTTACTTTCCATTTGTTTTCTATTTATTAAAGTAAGTGCAAAGAAAATGGTAAAATCATCAATCAAATGGATCTTAGATTAATCCTTTTTTTCCCTTCTTGATCAAGTATTATTTTGAGCTAGGGATGCACCTTAGTTATGTTGTTTGAAGAAGTATCTCTTTTGTAACCGTAGCAGGAAGCAATTAAACGGGCAATCCAAGAGAGGAGAGAAGCAAAAATTGGATCCAAAAGTCGAAGCTGAAAATATAACAAACTCAAATGAGAAGGAAGCACAGAAACAGCTAACTGGTGAAAAAAAGGAAGATCAGGAGAAGAAGAGTAAAGAAAAGAGGGAACAGAGGGTTCAATCCCATATCCTTGCTCTCCAATTGATGTGATTTTCATGTATATTTTGCTTTATTGTTGTTTCATTAATATTATTTATATAACAGAAGGAATATTTTAAACGTGAGATGGAGAAACGAAGCATCCGGACCAATCCCTTAGGTAAAGACAGAGACTATAACAGGTATTGGTGGTTTAGGCGAGATGGGAGGATATTTGTTGAGAGTTCTGATTCAAAGCAGTGGGGCTATTATTGTGCCAAGGAAGAGGTTGGTTACATGTTTAAAATGATTCTTTTTCTTAGGGTTCTTCAGTTAAAGTTATAACCAAAACTTGATGGACAGGTTGATGCACTTATGAGCTCACTTAATCCAAAGGGTGAGAGAGAGCGAGCTCTTCAACAACAGCTGGAAAAATTCTATCCTAGGATCAGGTGAGTGTGTCAACTAGTTTTCCTTGTAGAACAAATGGACTCAGTTTCATCCCCAATCTAATGGAGGTTTCTGAGTTTTGACATTGCAGCTTGGAACTCCAAAAAAGATCAAAGGATTTGGCTCAGAAGATTGCCTTGGAAGAGGCTGTGCTGCGGAGATCAACTCGTGTACGGGCACCGCCTAGGGAAAATCCTGCTAATGCATTCCTCAAGTATGTGAACAAGTGGAAAGAAGATTAATATATATTCTGAGTTGGATACACATAGCTAAACTCCGGTGCCTTATTAAGTAGTTGTTAGTATGAAAATAACATTGGGTTGAGGGGCAGGGATAGGATGGTTGGTTAATGGGATTATATAGGAGGGAAGAAGAGGAACTGGGATGGAGCCTTTTTTTGATCCATTCCTCTTTTAATGACCAACCCCACGGACAAAAAGCCTAATATCTCTACTCAGTTTTGCAAATGACAACATTGTTCCTGTCATTCTTTTAACTCTGCTGTTAAAGCACTTTACATTTTACAAATTTCTGACATAAAAATATATCATAACATTGAATTAGTTCACAGGGTATATTAAGGATTTGAAGAGAAGTGAAATCCCCTTTGGTTATAATAGTGCATGTATAACCACTTCTTATAATAGTGTTGAATCATGCAGTAAAAGAGCAAAATCCACTTATTTCTTATTTGTATACGCATATTATAATGTCATCAATATTATGAATCAAATTAATTCAAAAAAAAAAAATCTTGTAAAAATCTGCAATGAATCCAACCTGCGCATGATGGGGGTAGCCAGAAACAGCATATCTTATTAGCAGGAAGGGAATTATATTTTATCATATCATACATCAATGGTGAGTTCGATTGGATTGTGAAGGAACCCTATGTTTCGGAGAGGCCATTGGTGGAGCTGTAGGAGGCTGAGCAATTGGTGGAGGAGCCATAGGTGGCGGAGCAAGTGGTGGAGGGGGTGAGGGAGAAGAGTCGTGGTAGTAAGGATATATAGTGTACACAGTTTGTACTATAGTGAGGGCAAAAAGAAAGATGGCACCAATCAAAGAAAGCATAGCCCATGGGTTTCTAAAGTAGGTATGGATGAGGTTAGCTCGCCATTCATTCCAAGCTTTCTTGCAGTACTTGTTCACCTTCTTCTGCACCTCATCCAGGCTGCTCTCTGGATCCAACGTTATGTCTTTCGACAGCGAGTTGAACAGGTGAGCCACTGCTTTATCACTTCCAAGTGCATTCTGAATGATCCCGGTGGAATGCAAAAGTGCCACATCCCTCTCATTATCAATTATGTTATCCATGAAAAAGATGTAGGATGTCACCTCATTGCCTGCCCCGACATGGAAACGTTCGAATGCTATTAGGTTTAAAAACATTGACTCTGTCGCATCGTCTACGATGATAACTGGAAGCTTAAGTACACCGCTGCGGAACGAGATGTCCTTGAAGCTCATGGTCTTGCTTTTCTTGAACTGGATTCCGGCTTCCTGAAGCTCCATTGCAGATCGAATGATGTCGTCACCATCCTGGTGCGAAGAGCTTCGATATTTAAGGAGTCGTTTTCTCCGTTTACGTGCTGGCCTTATGTCTTGAATCAGACTCTTCCTATACACATCCAAGACGTGCAAACAAGGTCCCATGTTCAAGATGGGCGTATGTGGGGAACAGAACTTGAGTATAAGTTTATTCACGAACTCTCCATCCTGCAACATTGTAAAACCTGTTACACACACACACACACACACATATTCAAAAAAAGTTACCAAATTGTAAACCTTAGTTCCATTGCTATCTACAGCAACCAAGCTGAAGAGAACAGGAATTGGCAATTGATTCTCAAGCATCAACATATCTCGTTTAATGAATGGCATAACATGTATCTTCCCATGGTTGCTGAAGATTGGGTCATTTGGAGCATAATCATCCATTGTATGAGTAGCAGAGCGTAGAATCTCCAGCATGAAACACCCATCCACAATCATCAGCTGCAAAAACTTGTCGTCATCTTGCCATATAGGATCAAGCAAATCATAGCATTCCTTCGATTTCTGCAAGTCTTTATTCAAAGACTCCACAAACAAATCCAAAGGCTTGTTGGATCTTCTAAGGAAATGAAGGAGTGCTCGTTTCTTATGATCCTCCATGGGCTTTACATGGTCTTCGCCATGGTGGTAAGGACCGAAGGACACAACTTGAGGCATGTAAGCTTTCTTGTTAAGCTCAGCAATGGCAGCAGGCACTTTGTAGATTGATTGCTTCATCCAATGCTCCTTCTCTGCCTCAGTATCCACCATGTTCTCGAGTTTTCGATTAACTTCGATAACCCAATTCGATTCCGCCATTTGTGTTACAATGTGTCCCTTACTGCAGGCAACGGCATAGCATGTCTTGTAGGAGCAGAAACAAACAAACAAACAAGACAAAGACGACAACCTCAGAGCTTTGTTGTTTGTGCCCAAACGTGAAATGAATATATTGAGACTGAAATTCCTTTCTTCCTTATTTGTTTATATAAATGGAATCGTTGAGAAGAGAAGGGAAAGGCAGTAAAAAGAGGGAGCAAGCTGCAACAAGAAAACTGAGGATGTTAAAGAAAAGTATATATGAAGGCGGCATACCTTTTTTTTATTCTAAGTATGGAACCTGCAAAGAAAAGTCAAACCATGCAATATTCCCTTTTGAGGTGATGTCCTCAATTTGTCTCATTAAAATGAAAATTATAGATCCTCTCTAAATTTAAATATTCTAATTAAGTCCTTCAAGTATCAATATCGTATCAATCAAGTCCTTTCGTTAGCTTAACCGTCAATTTAGTCGTTAAATGCCACTTCGAAATTAATGCAGAGTACATTTAAAACACGTGGATCAAATTCTAATCATATATGTATCTATTGCATGGATAATTTAGATAAAACATATTATGAAAAAAAAGCAGTATCAATAAAATTTTAAAAATATATTTTTTTCCCTTTAACACATAATCTAAGCAGGGGCGAAGCTAGAACAATTTTTTAGGGGGGCGAATGAAATTTTAATTTTTTTTATGGTCTATATCTTTATAATTTTTAAAGGTTTAAATCGAATATTTATAATTTTAAGAGAGCCAAAGTACAATTTTACCTTTATTAATTTAAAATTTTTAAAAAAATTTAAAAGGCATAAATAATAAAATTTCATTTTAGGGGGATCGGGGCTCTACCAGCCCCCCTAGCTTCGCCTCTAAATCTAAGTACATGTAATATATATATATTATACACATGAGTTTGCAATGATACTTGAGATAGCATTTATTGTCTAGGTTAATGAAAATAGGGGTGAGTATTCGATTGAGTCGAGTCGAATCAAGTAAAAAAATTTCGAGTTAGTCGAGATGACGAATTCTATTTTAGCAACCGAACTCAATTTGAATTTTTTTTCAAATCAGATTGAATCGAGTCAAAAAATTTTGAGTCAAGTCTAGTCGAGTTAACGAATCCTATTATTTATACTCAATGTTGTGTTTACATGAATCAATTGTTTAACTAGTAAACAAAATACAAAATTATTTAACTACATACACAATATAATGGTTTTGCCTTTTAACTTAATGAGTAAACATTTATCAAAACAACGTAATTTTGCCTTTTAACTTAATGGTTTTGACTTTTAACTTTAGAAAAGGTAAACATTTATCAAAGAGCGTAATTTTGCCTTTTCTTATTCAGATTTTTGGATAACTCGAATTATATAATTCATATTCGAGTTAAACCGAAAAACTTAATTTTTTTATTCGAGTTGATCCAAATAACTTGATTAACTCAAATAACTCGAACTATTTAATTCAAAATTTGAAAAACTTATTGAATTTTTCGAATCGAATCGAATTTTGCTCACCCCAAAATGAAAAGATTTGATTGACTAATATTTTGAACACCTCAACTAAAATGTTTTAAAATTCATGGACCAACTTATAATTTAAACAAAAAATTAAGGATATTTGATGCCATTAAATTTTGGATGCATACTTAAATTTTTTAAAAATTTTAAAACGCTTAATTACAATATTTCTAAAGAGTCTAATTAATCCTTTCAAAAAGTTTGAAAAAAAAACTTAAATATTTGATTATTCTGAATAATCAAATTTAACAATAATTAAATAAATAATAACTACAATTAGAGGTATTTATGGGTTGAGTTCGGGTTAGGCTTAAGTATGATAGTAACATATTTTATACTTGCCCAAATTCGATGCATTCAAAATATGAGTCTTAAATTTTGTCGAATGTTTATATTTGTAAATGGTTAACCCAAACCCATTTTAGACCCACTATTATTTTTATTTTCTAAAGATATTTATATAAATTTTAATTTAATATTGGGATAATGTCATATTTGATTTGAAAATGTTCAATGTAGTACCTAAACTATCAATATGTGTTTTTATTATGATACTTGTACTTACGGTACTTGAACTATTAATATGTGTATTGGTACATGAATTGCTAAGCCAATCAATGAAAGTTTGACACGTAGAATTTTTTCCAAATCATTAAGACCATATGAATATTATAACATCATGCCGAAATCTAAATAAAATAAATTAAATTACATTAAAAACATAAAAAAACTAATCATATGATTAATAAAAGAAGAAGTAAATACCAAACTTACATGAAAATGCATGTACTTTGATGGATAAAAAATATTATTTTAAATGAAAATTTTTTTTGGAGAAGATGACCATTTATTTAAACGAGAATGGTTTTTTGATTATTAAGTTTAATATTTACTTTTTTTTATTAACCATATGTTTAATTATTTGTTTTTTTTACTTTAAATTAAATTTGATGATTTAGGGGGAAATTTCTGCGTGTCCAATTTTCATTGGCTAGTTTAACAACTCATTAATGGTGTTAACACAATGTACCACATTAGATATTTTATGAAAGTACATGTATCATAATAAAGCACATATTAATAGTTCATGTATCACATTGGATATTTTATGAAAGTACAAGTACCAAATGTGACATTATCCCTTTAATATTTAATAATTATACACATAATTTTTATTTATTAAAATTTCATTACTAGGTAGATTTAAATTTTATGCAGTAAAATTATATAATAAATATAAAGTAATAAAATATAATATATTATAAATTTAGAAAATATTTGGGTTGAATCAAACTCGAGTGTTGAGGTCTAATTTTTTTTGTCTAATTTTATTTTTCAAATTTATTATTTTTATTCTAACCTCCTCAAATTTTCAAATTTTAAACAATAGTTGAAACTAAGAATTGGTATAACTATAACAAAACTTTAATTTCATAGTTTGTCACTAATTTTGAAGAAAAATATATGTATAATTATTTTGCATGTCTCAATTGATGAGGTATTTGTTATCTCTTCTAATATTTAATATAGTACAGTGACTGTAAAATTATCATCGAAGTCTTTATATTTGGAGTTAGATTACATTTTATTTTATTTTTACTAAAAAATAGGTAAATTAGCCCTTATACATTGGATCAAAGAGCAAATTGGTCATTCTGTTAAACATTTGACCCAATTCTGTTGTTAAAAATTGATCCGTATACGTCAGCATGAGGTAAGCGTGGCACGTCACATTTTACTGTCTAATTATTCTGTCAACCACACCAATTTTTAACAATATAAATGAATAAAAATTTTAACAAAAATGATAAATTTACTTATTAATCTAATGTACAATGAGTAGTTTGCCTATTTTTTTTAGTAAAGAGGCAAAATGAAATTTGACTTTTAAGAAAAAAATATCTATAGTACTTTTACCTACCTTGGCTATAAAAGTTTACATCAACATCACAATAAATATGATTATATTGTTATGAATATCTTTTATCAGGTGATTAGTTGATTTTTTTTTTTGGTTCTTTGGCTTTGATTTTAGTTTAGTAATGAAATTCTAATTTCGTTAAAATGATTATTTTCAACTATTTTCAATGATTTGATGAATGCTTCAGAGTTTATTTATGGGTATGATTATTCGTCTAAACTTGAAGGTTTGTCCAATTTGGAAAAGTTTGGGTAAAAATAATAGGCCTATTTAAAATTGGATCGAGCTTGTGCTTGAACATTTAAGGCCCGAGTCAGGCCCAATTCGGCTTGTTTTTAAATTTATAATACTTTATATTATGTTATTTTTTGTATATATATTATGTAATTTATAACACATAAAAAAATGAACTTATACTAAGTATATAATACTTCATTGAATTGGTCTTGTCTGAGGAAGGATTGGATAAAGCTTAATACAGATAAGGCAGTGTCAAATAATAAATTTCATGCGTCCATTGGAGGTGTACATAGAGACTCAAATGCATAATGATTGCATGGTTACTAGATGTAATTGGGTAAAGAATCCGTTTTCAAAGTTGAAGCTAGAGCGATGGTGGAAGGCCTTTTTATAGCATGGGAAAAAGGGTTTAAGAGGATTGAGGTGGAATGTGATAATGCTCTTGTGATAGAATTACTGTTAGTAGGTGGTGGCGCTAATAGCAGCTTGGTGGAGTTAAGACTTTTGCATCAACTCCTGCATAAGAAAATATAACATAAGAGTGTGCCACATCCCAGTGGAGCATAATAGGGTTGCAGATTACGTGGCTAAGTGTGCTGCAGTTGATTTTTTAATTTTACAATTGTATGAATAAACTCTGGTTTCGGTACAAGATTTATTACTTGCTGATCGTAATGTGTCGTTGCCTGATTAATGTCAATAGGTTGATGTAATGCTTTATGTTGTTTCTTTTTATCGAAAAAAATAATGTTAAGATGACTATATAAAAGAATTCAATAAATTAAAAATAAAATTATACAAATATTTTTAAAAAATAAATTAAAAATAATATAAGCAAGTTTAAATTGAGATTGGGTTAGTCTTTTGCAAATATGGATGGGTTTGAGCAAAATTTTAGGCATATATTTTGGGTTGAGTTGAGCTTGAACAAACACAAAGTATGTTAATATCATGCTTAGGCTTGTTTTGAACCCGACTCGACCTGGCCCATGAACACCTCTACTTTTGAGCAATGAAAAATCTTTATTATTTCAAATAACACTTGTTAAAATTATTTTTATTTTATTTTTGGTGACATAAAGAAGGGTATAGTGCATTGGATGATTAATATATATGGAGGCATCTAAACTTAGTAACTTGTACTCTATTTGGTACCTAAACTTTTTTTTGGACCTAAACTTGAAAACCATAAGCCAACTTGGTATTCTTTTAGGTACCTAATTAACACAGTTAAAATACGCTGACATGACATTAACGACCAATAATATGGTGACACATGGCAGCCTCACATTTTGACATGTGACAATTAAAAAATGTATTAAAAAATTTACCGTGTCAAAATGTGAACTTGCTATGTGTGACCATACTATTGATCATCAATATCACGTCAATATATTTTAATAGTGTTAGTCAAGTATCCGAACTTCATCGACTTATCTAATTACAATAACAGGATGATGTTGTGTGGGAACGACTTGATAAAGCTTTTTCCAGTGCATAAATGTTTCCGCTTTAAATATTCCAATTGTTTACTCTGATAATGTATTGATGATTGTGTCAAGTAACAGAACATTTCAAGCTATGTGGACTTTGCATCTGCAATGCAGTGAAGCTTACAACTCCCGAATTGAGGGATCCCCCTCTTTCAACTTGGTGTGCAAAATCAAAATCACAAGCTCCTCACAGAGATGGAACAAGCAAGTCTTCAAAAGAAGAAGCTGGATTTACAAAATGCTTTCATTATTGCACAATCTTAGGGCCAAGCTTGGGGGTATCATGGACCTCAACAACAATTGGGTGAATGACCCTACGATTATAAAACATATCTTTGTCAACTATTTTGAATTTCTTTTTTGCGGTCCTGCTATTATGAGCAGAGAAGTCATTCAAAACTGCCCAAGGGACTTGGATATACCCCACATCTCTCAAGATGATATCCTTTGCCTCAACCAACCCCTGATGACAAAAGAAGTTAAGGATGGTGTTTTCCAGATTGTTGCTCTTAAAGCATCAGGTATTGATGGTAAAACTGGGCTGTTCTATGAGATCTTCTGGGTAACCATTACTTGGATGTCTTGCTCAATAAAGCTGTCATTCTCCTTATTCCCAAACCCACTTCTCATACTCAACCCAACTCACTTTATACCCATTAGCTTGTTTAATGTTGCCTACAACATCATTTGGTAAACCATCTCAAAACAATTCTCCCAAATCTAATCTCTCATTACCAAAATGCTTTTTCCACCCTTTGAATCTTCTATCTTTTTTTCATTCTACTAAACAAAATCTTAGACTTATGGACTATAAAATTAATTGAGCTTTGAATTTAGATATTTGACCTTATATAGGTTCTCATTTGGTGTTAAGGGCCATTTGGAATTGTACTTTGAAGACCCACTTATATTTTATTAAATATTAAAAAAATTACTATAATATAACAAAAAAGGATGAGGAGATGTCCGATATTATGGAGTTCTTATATTAGGAGTTAAATTACATTTTATTTTTTCTATTCAAAGAATGGGTAAATTAGTCCCTACGCATTAAATTAAAGAGCAACCTGATCCTTTTGTTAAAAATTTCATTCATTAATACTGTTAAAAATCAGTCTTTGTACGTTAGCATGAAGTACGCGTGATACGTCACATGTCACTATCTGGTTATTCCATCAATTATGTTAATTTTTAACTGTAAAAATAAATAAATTTTTTAATAAAGATGTTTGGTATGCTATTTAATCTAATATACAAAAATTATTTTACCTATTTTTTAAATAAAAAAATAAAATACAATTCAACAACAAATCTCCAGAGGAGATGGCCTTATCATTTGTTGTAAAAATAGAACGTCGATAATGACAATATATCACAAAGAAAAAAAGAAATAAAAATAAAGAACACACAGATTTTTACATGGAAGCCCTTTCGGGAAAAAAACCACGGACAGAAAAGAAGAAAATTCACTATTTCAAATTCGAATGATTACAATAGGAGTTTCGACTACATTTATTTATAGGTTGAAAAAACCTAATTCTAATCAAAGTCAAATATATTATGTTAATAAATGCTAAATATATTATACTTATAAATACTAAATCTTCTAGAAAGAAGATATATTTTGTTTAACTTGACTTGCAAGTAATCTCTTAAAATTTGGATCACATAACTCTAACAATCTCCACCTTAACACAAATTCTCAACAAATAAGTTTTTCACCTCTTCCATAAAACCCCTTAAGGGTTTAACTTCAACAATGAACACCAACGAAGTCTAAGCAATGCTCAAACTTGGTTATAGGAAGTGACTTAGTCATCATATCTGCAAGATTTTTATGAGTACTAATTTTGCTCACAAATATCACCACGAGCAATAATATCACGAACAAAATGATATCGAACATCAATGTGTTTTGTTCTCTCATGAAACATTTGATATTTTGTAAGGAAGATGACACTCTGACTGTCACAAAATACTGTACTGATTTGAAGGGCTTCATTGAGTTTACTAAATAGTCCCTTCAACCAAATAGCTTCTTTACAAGCCTCAGTAATCGCCGTGTACTCAGCTTCAGTGGTAGACAAAGCAACTGTAGTTTGCAAAGTGGTTTTCCAACTAATTGCACAACCTCTGATTGTAAAGACATAACTTATAAGAGATCTTCTTCTATCAAGGTCTCTAGCAAAATCAGCATCAACATACCCAATGACTCCATCTCTAGTTCTTCCAAACTGTAAGCAAACATCAGTAGTACCTCGTAAGTATCTTAAAATCCATTGAACTGCTTTTCAATGTTCTTTACCAAGATTCGCCATATATTTGTTAACCGCACTGACTGTATATAATAAATCTAGACGTGAACAAACCATAACATACATGAGAGATCCCACTGCACTAGAGTATGGAACATGTGACATGTACTCAATCTCATCATTTGATTGTGGAGACAAAGCTAATGAAAGCCTGAAACGAGCTGTTAAAGGAGTACTAACAAGCTTAGCACTCTGCATGTTGAACCTGCAAAAACTTTCTCAATGTACCCCTTCTGACTTAGGTACAATTTACTTGCTTTTCTATCTCTGACAATCTCCATATCTAGTATTTTCTTTGCTGGTCCCAAATCTTTCATCTCAAATTATTCACTTAGTTGGGCTTTGACCTTTCTTATCTCTCATTTATCTTTTGCTGCTATCAACATGTCATCAACATAAAGTAGTAGATACACAAAAAAAAACCATCACTATTTTTCTTAAAGTAAACACAACTGTCAAAACTACTTCTTTTGAAATCATAAGAAGTTAAAAAGGAATCAAACCTCTTGTACCACTATTTTGGTGACTGTTTCAAAACATAAAAGAACTTTTCCAGCAAGCAAAGATAGTCATCTTTTTCTGAGATTGTAAAACCCTCTGGTTGTTGCATGTAAATATCCTCTTCAAGTTCTCCATGCAAAAATACAGTTTTTACATTTAATTGCTCAAGCTCCAAATCATATATGGCCAAAATACCTAGCAAAGCTCGAATCGAACTATGCTTCACAACTGAGGAGAACACATCTGTGAAGTCCACTCTTGGAATTTGACTGTAACCCTTTGCAACAAGCCTTGCTTTATATCTGAGTTCTTCAAGTTTTGGAGTCTATTCTTTCTTTTTAAACACCCATTTACAATGAACAACCTTTTTACCTTTAGGAAGTTTCATAAGATCTTATGTTCTATTTTTATGGAGTGATTCAATCTCCTTTTGCATAGCAAACATCCGCTTTTCTAAGTCTTTACAGCTAACCGCATCAGAATAATTAGATGACTCTTGGTTTGCATCTATATCTTCAGCCACATTTAAAGCATAAGCAACTAAATCAGCCTGGACATACTTATTTGGAGGTTTAGTTTCTTTTCTAGTTCTGTTTTTAGTAATAGAGTATTGTGGTAAAGAAACAACTCTATTCTGAATTTTTGTACTGGCTTGAGAAGTCGACTCTGTTGTAGATTCTAGATTAATCTGATGCTCCACCTACTTTTGATTTTCTTTATTGGAAGAATCTTTAAGAGATAAGTTAGGTAGCATAGTAGTTTCATCAAAAAAACAACATCTCTGCTAATCACAACTTTTCTATTTTCAGGACACCATAACTTATACCCTTTTACATAAGCTTTATAACCAAGAAAAACACATTTAATGGATCTCGGTTCCAATTTTCCGTTATCAACATGAGCATATACAAGATACCCAAAAATCTTTAAATCAGAATAGTCAGCAGGATTACCAAACCATACCTCTTGTGGAGTCTTTTTCTCGATGGCAACGGATAAAGTTCAGTTGATAAAAACTTGCAATAAAGGCTGTTTCGGTCCAAAACAACTTTGGTAAGTTGGCATTTGACAACATACATCGAAACTTTTCTATGATCATTCTGTTCATTCGTTCTTCAACTCCGTTTTACTGTGGAGTATGACGAACTGTCAAGTGTCTCACGATCCCTTCTGACTTGCACAGTTTATTGAACTTATCAGAACAAAACTCTAAGCCATTGCCTGTGCGGATGTATTTTATTTGTTTTCCCATCTGTTTTTCAATCATAGTTTTCCAAGACTTAAATGCGAAAAACACATCGCTTTTCTGCTTCTAGAAGAACTTTCAAACTTTTCTAAAAAAATTATCAATAAAAGTTAGCATATAATTAGCTCCACCTCTCGAAGGCATTTTGGATGACCCCCACATATCAGAATGAATATACTCCAATGTTCCCTTCGTGTTATGGATTCCTTTAGTGAATCGAGCTCTCTTTTGCTTCTCAAAAATGCAGTGCTCATAGAACTTTAGTTTGCAAATTCCTTACCCATCAAAAAGTCCTCTTTTGCTCAATTTTGCCATGTCATTCTCACCCATATGCCCTAGGCGCATATGCCAAAGTTTTGTAATATCATTATCTGACAAGGAAGAGAAAGCGACAGCTACATCACCAGTAACAGTAGAACCTTGTAAAATATATAACTTGACAGCCATTCTCTGCTCTTTCATCACAACGAGGGAACCTTTGGAAATATTCAAAACCTCACTTTCAGCTGTGTATCTATACCCTTTTGAATCAAGAGTACTGAACGAAATTAAATTTCTCTTCAATTTTGAAACATGTCGCATGTCACTAAGTGTTCGTACAACTCTGTCAAACATCTTAACTTTAATCATTCGAACACCTGCAATTTTACACGAAGCATTATTTCCTATCAAAACAACACCTTCAAACATTGTTTCATAAGTTGTAAACCAATCCCGTTTGGGACTCATGTGGAAGGTGCAGCTCGAATGAAGGATCCACTCCTCGTTCACTTTAGAATTGTTGACAAAAGTGACTAGAAGTTCACTATCGCTGTAGTCTTCTACAACATCAGCTTCACCAAAATTTTCTAGTTGTTTTCCCTTTTGATTCGCAGCCTCCCTTTTGATCTTGTTCTGTAGCTTATATCGCTTAGATTTAATGTGCCTTTTTTTCTTGTAGAAGTTATAAGTTTTATATATTTTTGAAGATTTTGATCTACCCTTAGATTTACCGTGATGATTCCGTTCAAATGTCCTTCCATGATCATCATCAGCATTTCGATCTTATTTTTCATGAACAATGAGACCCTTTCTTTTAGAGTCGGGTTTAACCACAAGATGCTTCATCTTATCATATGAGGTCAAAGAATCATAAACCTCATCAATTGTGAGATACTAACGGCTATATAAAATCGTGTCTCTAAAGGTTGAATAAGATGGGGGCGACAAACAAATTAGAGTCTACCCTAGATCTTCCTTATCATACTGAACCTCCATGACCTCCAAGTTTGAGAGAATTTCTTTAAACATTGTTAAGTGTCTGTGCACAGATGCACCTTCCTCCAAACAATAAGTATAAAGACGCTGTTTCATATGCAACTTGTTGGTTAGAGTTTTCGACATACATATTTGTTCAGCCTCTTTCATAATGCAGCAGCGGTCTTCTCCTTCATCAGATCCTGTAAAATTTCGTTAGACAAATGCAGATGTAATTGTGTTAACGCCTTTCGATCATTACGCTTCTTCTTTTCATCTGTTAATGTCGAAAGTATCTTATCTATCCCTAGCAGGGCATCCTCTAGATCCATCTACGCAAGAACTGCTTGCATCTTAATATGTCATAACGTAAATCTAGTGTTGTGATCCAACAACGAAATTTCATACTTTAAAGACACCATTACCATGATCGAGATGAACAACCCGAAAGTTCAGATACCAATTTGTAAAAATAGAACGTCGGTAATAACAATATATCGCAAAGAAAAATAGAAATAAAAATAAAGAACACACAAATTTTTACATGGAAACCCTTTCGAGAAAAAAATCACGGGCAGAGAAGAAGAAAATTCACTATGTCAAATTCGAATTATTACAAGAGGAGTTTCGACTACATCTATTTATAAGTTGAAAAAACGTAATTCTAATCAAAGTCAAATATATTATGTTAATAAATGTTAAATATTATACTCATAAATACTAAATCTTCTAGAAAGAATATATATTTTGTTTAACTTGACTTGCAAGCAATCTCTTAGAATTTGGATTACACAACTCTAACAATTGTTATTGCCATCGGAAAAAAAGAAGGGTAAATTACACCAATAGTTACTCAACTTTGACGTAGTTGACAAAACAATCACTTTAATTTCAATTCAGTCACACAACTTTCAAAAAATGACAAATCAGTGCTACGAACCATTTTCTATTAGAGAAGTAACGAAAAAGTGACTTGGCACTTAACTTGCTCCTTGATGTCATTTAACCAGCCAGTTAGAGGGTATTTACTTTTCTCATTCTCCTTGTCTTTCTTCTTCTTTTTCTTCTCATCTTGGCCATTCAAGGTACATACCTCTTTGGATTTGGTTTTTGGATGTTTCAACATCTTTCTTGTTTATCTATTCTACCCATTTATTTTTTTGATTGCTTGCTAGTATAAAGGTTCCATTTTTATTGATCCTTTCTTTGGGAAATTGAATCTGGTTTTTTTTCTTAGTTTGTGAAATAATCTGTAGATACTCTTCCAAGAACGAATAACAAGTTCTATTGTTCTTTTGGTTAATAGCATAATTATAATTTAGATTTAAGGAAAATGATCAATACATTTCAGGAAGCATGCGCTTCTCTTTCATTTCCTTTAAATCATCTTCATAAAGTTGTTCCTTTGTATTGGTCTAGTAGTAACTTCTTAATTTCTTTCTTATTACAATAATTCGAGTTTGTAATGGCTTGTAATGACTTGTCCTCTAGGTCGTATGGGTTGTAATGATGATTGGAGAGTGGCTAAATTTGGTAGCAATGGAGTTTCTACTCATTGCAGTAGTATAATGTGATTAATTGTGCAAGGTTACAATGTCGCATCAGGTTTGGCAAATGTTTATGATATCTAAATCCATTTCTTATATGCATGTGTATGTCATCAGCCTATATTAACTGTAACACCCCTTACCCGAGACCATGGCCGGAGTCGAGCATGAGGCGTTACTTGACTTAACTTAAAAGTTCGGGGCATAAAAATTTACTTTCAAATTTAATTTCATCATTCATAATAAAGCTGTCCTCCTGTACAGCAGTCACTAAAATAATTATAATTCAAGCTACAAAACTCGAAATTTAGATCCGTAAATTTTCCATAAAACTAGACTCATATATCTATTCATCATAAATTTTTCAGAATTTTTTCTTTAGCCAATTAGTACAGTTTATTAGTTGAAGTCTCCCCTGTTTCACTAATCGACTATCCTAACCACTCATCACTAAAATTTAATTATCTCTTATTAAAGGCTTCATATGGTGATTAAACTTATTTCTACTGAAAATAGACTCATTAAGGAGTCTATACATATAAATTATAACTCAAAATTCCTTCTGTACAATTTTTAATGAATTTCTAAAGTCAGAACAGGGGACTTCAAAAACATTCTTGCCCTGTTTCACTAAAATTCAAATATCTAAAAGTATATAATTCTTTTGCTTACTCCACTTCTTTTATATGAAAGTAGACTCTTTCAGCTTTAATTTCATATCTCACTCAACTTCTAATTCTATTTCCACTATTTTTGGTGATTTTTAAAAGTTACATCAATGCTGCTGTCCAAGAACTGCTCCATTGCAATTTTTAAAAAAAAATTCAATATAACCCCTTTATAATTGTCTAACCTTCCCTGCAAATTTCAAATCACAACCAATTCCAGTATTTCATCTACTTCATTTAAATACTAATGAAGTTCAACCAATCAACCATTTCAAACTAAAAAACATGTATATATTTCGATATCTAACGCAACCATAACATTCAAATTTACTTTTCACTTCAATTCCCTATACATGCCATATAAATCCAAAAAGTTGCTTAACATAAACTACCGGAGTATATCTGGATAGTGTGATTCTTGATGTAGATCCGATCCTCCGAATGTATAAATACGTTAATCTACAAAAACAATAAACACACACATGTAAGCTTATAGAAAAGCTTAGTAAGTTCATAGGCATAAAACATAAATCTTACCAAACACTTGTACACTTATACAATATACACCATTACTAAATTTACCTGTCAACCACAATCTTTGGTGAGTTCCTTGGTATAAACTCACTACTACTTATTCTTTTACCATAATTCCTTTGGGCCCATTTGTCACTTACCATCCTTGATCAAAATTAAGGAACGGTTACGGAAAATTGAGTACTTCACTTTCACTTTGACATATGACCTCTTATCACTTGTCCTTGATCAGATAAGTGTAGCTAGGCTACCACTTATCACTTTGCCACTTGATCAGATAAGTGTAGCTGAAGCTACCACTTATCACTTTATCACTTGATCAGATAAGTGTAGCCACTTATCACTTTGTCTCTTGATCAGATAAGTGTAACCACTTATCACTTTGTTTCTTGATCAGATAAGTGTAACCACTTATCACTTTGTTTCTTGATCAGAAGTACTCAAATCCGGTGTTCCACTTAATTTGATCATTTATTCGATTTTCACATTTTTATTTTATTCTCATTTCAACAATAAATACATTTCATCATACATTGTATAATTCATGAAATTAACATTTAATCATTAAATTTCAGCCATATGAACTTACCTGGATCGATTTGCAGAATTTGTAAAAGTTCAGGGACTAATCGGCTACTTTTTCTTTTCCTCGACTTGTTTCAGGTTCTCGATCTAAAATGCAAATTTATTCATTCATCAGCATTTAATTCAATTCTAATTCATTTCACAATTTATGCCCTTTAATTTTCGAAGTTACACTTTTACCCCAAACTTTACAGTTTTTACAATTTGATCCCTACTCAATTAACCCCTCAATTGATCTAATTTTTCTCAATTAACACCTTTTTCCAACTATTTTAGACTACTACATAGCCTTTCATACTCAAAACCGCAACACCAAACCTTAATTCCCAACTTTTTCACAATTAGGTCCCTAAAATCAATTTCTATCAAAATTACTTAATAAAATCATCATATAACAAAATTAAAGCTTCAATTTCATGTTTATTCATCATAAAAATCCAACACTAATCAATGGTAACTTTCAAAATCAGCCATGGAATCAAAAACTAATGAAATAATTAGTTGGACCTAATTGTAAAAGTATCAAAATCACAAAAATTAGAAGAAATAATCAAGAATTAAACTTACATGATTCAAAAATATGAAAAACCAGCTTATTCCAGACCTCCTATGGCGTTTTTTTCTGATAAATTGTGAAGAGATCTCTAGATTTTTCACTTTTGTCTTTGTTTTAAATGTTTAATTTGTTAAGTTTCCAATTTTGCCCCTGTTTCTCCTTACATTCTGCTGATTTTTCTTACCCAACCGTCCAGCCCATATAATTTGGGTCTAATAGCCTTTTAAATCCCTCCACTTTAGTCACTTAAGCTATTTAATCACAATTTAACAAATTTTACACTATTCCCAATTTAGTCCTTTTTAGTTAATTAACTATCCAAACGTTAAAATTTTCTAACGAAACTTTAATACCAACTCAATGACACTCTATAAATATTTCTAAAAATATTTATGGCTCGGTTTAAAATCTTCGAGGTCTCGATACCTCGTTTTTTTTATTTTAATTATTTTAATATTTATTCCTAGTACACTATTCACTATTTCAAAAATTTTCCTAACTTCACATTTAACTTATACTTACTAAATTTATAATATTTTCTACTCGTTTGTCAGATTTAGTGATCTCGAATCACCATTCCGACACCACTAAAAATTCAGGCTATTACAACTCTCCCCCCCATTTTAGGAAATTTCGTCCCCGAAATTTCGTACCTGGAAATAAATTCGGATACTGAAATCTCATCAATTCCTCCGTTTCCCAGGTTGCCTCCTCAGATCCATGTCGATTCCATAACACCTTAACTAGTGGTACACGTTTATTCCTCAACTCTTTAACCTCCCGAGCTAAAATTTTCACCGGTTCCTCTGAATAAGTCATGTCAGGTTGGAGCTCTATTTCCGTATGAGGAATTACATGTGATGGATCTGATCTATACCGTCTCAACATAGACACATGAAACACATTATGAATATTTTCAAGTTCCCGGGGCAAAGCCAATCTATAAGCTACCGGACCGATTCTTTCAATGATTTCATACGGCCCGATAAATCGTGGGCTGAGTTTTCCCTTTCTGCCGAACCGCAAAACTTTCTTCCACGGTGACACTTTCAAAAATACACGATCACCCACACTAAACTCTATATCCCTTCTCTTCAAATCTGCATATGATTTTTGCCGATCGGAGGCAGCTTTTAAACAATCTCGAATAATACGAACTTTTTCTTCAGTTTCCCGAATCAAGTCCACTCCCACCAGTTTCGATTCACTTAATTCAGTCCAATATAATGGAGTTCTACACTTTCTTCCATACAGAGCTTCAAACGGTGCCATTTTAATACTAGTTTGATAACTATTATTATAAGCAAATTCGGCTAAAGGTAAATACCTTTCCCAGCTGCCGCCGAACTCAAGTATACAACACCTTAACATATCTTCTAAAATCTGAATCACTCGCTCTGACTGCCCATCTGTCTGGGGATGAAAAGCTGTGCTGAAATTTAATTTGGTGCCCAGAGCCTCCTGTAATTTACTCCAAAATCTCGAGGTAAATCTCGGATCTCGATCCGAAATAATAGATATCGGTACCCCATGTAACCTCACTATTTCAGACACATATAACTCCGCTAACTTTTCAAGCTGATAATCTGTTCTGACTGGAATAAAATGTGCCGACTTAGTTAACCGATCAACAATCACCCATATCGAATCTTTCTTCTTCGGAGTTACTGGTAATCCAGATACAAAATCCATCGTGACATGTTCCCATTTCCACTCTGGAATCATAATGGGCTGTAACAACCCTGTCGGCACTTGATGCTCAGCTTTCACCTGTTGACAAATCAAACATCTTGCTACATATTCACAGATTTCTCGTTTCATTCCAGGCCACCAATACATTTTCTTCAAATCACAATACATTTTTGTACTCCCCGGGTGAATAGAACACATACTACTGTGAGCCTCTGATAAAATATCATTTTTCAAGTCTAAATTATTTGAAACACATATTCTATTACGATAATATAACATACCATTTTCATCAATGGAGTATTCTGAGCTTAACTCATTTTGAACCATCTGTCGTTTTAGCATCAATTTTGGGTCTTCATCTTGTAATTCCCGAATCCGTTGAAAGAACACAGGTTTAGCTTTTAATTCCGCTAGTACAGAACCATCCTCATTAATAGATAAATGAGCACTCAATGCCCGTAATGCAAATAATGATGATTTCCGACTAAGTGCATCTGCTACGACATTTGCTTTCCCTGGGTGATAGTCAATGACAAGATCATAATCTTTCAGCAACTCTAACCATCGTCTCTGTCTCAAATTTAACTCTTTCTGAGTCATTAAATACTTCAAGCTTTTATGATCAGTATACACATAACATTTCTCACCATATAAGTAGTGTCTCCATATCTTCAAAGCAAACACGATCGCTGCCAATTCCAAATCATGTGTAGGATAATTCTTCTCGTGCGGTTTCAGTTGTCGGGAAGCATATGCCACCACTTTTCCTGACTGCATAAGTACACAACCCAAACCACTCAGAGACGCATCACTATATACTACAAACGGTACGCCCGATTCTGGTTGAGTCAACACTGGAGCCTCTGTCAACATCTTTTTCAACTGATCGAAACTCTGCTGACATTCGTCTGACCATATAAATTCAACATTCTTTTGTAGTAATCGAGTCAACGGTAAGGTAATCATTGAGAAATCTTTGACAAATCGGCGATAATAACCTGCCAATCCTAGAAAGCTCCGTACTTCAGTAACATTCTTTGGAACTTTCCAATTTACCACTGCCGCTATCTTACTTGGATCCACTCTTATTCCATCAGCTGATACAATATGACCCAAAAACGCAACTTCCTGAAGCCAAAATTCACATTTGCTGAATTTCGCATATAACTGTTTCTCCCGCAAAGTCTGTAATACAATCCTTAGATGTTGTGCATGTTCGGACTCTGTCTTTGAATAAATCAATATATCGTCAATGAACACAACCACAAATCTATCCAAATATGACTGAAAAATTCTATTCATCAAATCCATAAAAGCAGCAGGAGCATTGGTTAAACCAAATAGCATCACCAAAAATTCATAATGACCATATCGAGTTCGGAAGGCAGTTTTCGGCACATCACACTCTTTAACTTTCAACTGATAATACCCAGATCGAAGGTCTATCTTGGAAAATACTGCAGCACCTTTCAACTGATCAAACAGATCATCAATACGAGGCAAAGGATATTTATTCTTTACCGTTACCTTATTCAACTGCCTGTAATCTATACACAGTCTTAAAGAACCGTCCTTCTTTTTCACAAACAAGACAGGTGCACCCCAGGGCGACATACTCGGTCTGATGAACCCTTTATCTAATAACTCCTGCAACTGCGCCTTCAACTCTTTTAATTCCGCTGGAGCCATTCTGTACGGTGTCATTGATATAGGAGTTGTTCCGGGGATCACATCAATTACAAATTCAACTTCTCTATCAGGTGGTAGACCGGGTAACTCTTCAGGGAACACATCAGGAAATTCATTCACCACTGGCACTTGTTCGAGCTTTAAATCAGAACCCCGAGTATCAAGGATATAAGCCAAGAATGCTTCATTGCCTTTGCGTAATAATCTCTGAGCAGAGAGAGCTGAAATAATTCTGACTGTATCGCCCATGTTTTCTGACCCAACTGAGATTACATCTCCTGTTTGACATTTCAAACTGATTTGCTTATCACGACAATTCACCACCGCATCATGTCTCATTAACCAGTCCATCCCCAGAATAATGTCAAATTCCCGAAAGGGTAACAACATCAAATCAGCGGGGAATTCATAGCCTTTCACTTTCAGTGGACAATTACGACATATCAAATTAACCATCACACTATGACCTAATGGATTTGTAACTTGTATATCAAATTCAGTGGATTCAACAAATAAATTCTTTTCAGATGCTAACATAGTGCAAATATATGAATGAGTAGATCCAGGGTCTATCAATGCATAAACAATAACATCATAAAGATAGAAAGTACCAGCAATTACATCAGGAGCCGTAGCTTCTTCCCTTGCTCGAATGGCGTAGGTACGTGCTGGTGCTCTATTCTCTGATCGACCAACTGATTCCCTCGTACCCGAACGGGTAGTCCCTGTAGCACTGCTCTGGCCCGAACATCTACTTCTTTGAGGAATGGTTCTCTGTATCTCTTTCTGTTCCACTTCATCTTTTTGCAGCCGGGGACAATCTCGAATAAGATGATCAGTAGCCCCACATTTATAACAAGCCCCCATCTTAGTCCTGCATTCTCCGAAATGATATCTTCCACAATATTGACACTTAGGTCGTGAAGCATTCTGAACACTGCTCACACTTGCTACAGGTCTATCGAATACCCTGAAATCAGATTATCTTGGTCTATCTCTGCCCGATCTCCCCGACACTGATGTAGTTCGATTAATTTCTTCTCTAGATTTCTTCACTGGAAAATCTGAAAATGACTTAGAAGCACCTCTTTTGAATGGCTCTTTACTTTTTCGATCCCGCTGCATTTTTCTATTGTATACTTCTTCAAGCTTTTGAGCACGGTCTGACAGAACAACGAACTCTCGTATTTCATTACCCCCAATCATCATTCTAATTTCATCATTTAACCCTTCTTCAAACCGGATACACATTTCTTCTTCAGTAGATACAATGTCTCGGGCATATTTGCTGAGGTAGACAAATTCTCTTTCATATTCAACTACTGATTTATTTCCCTGTCGTAGGTCGAGGAATTCCCTTTTCTTTTTATCCAAATATCGTCTGCCCACATATTTCTTCTTAAATTCATTTTGGAAAAATTCCCAAGAAATTTTCTCTGCCGGAACCACAGCCTCGATCGTCTCCCACCAACTATAAGCTTCTTCTTTCAACAGAGACACAGCACATCTCAAATAGTCATCTGGTGAGCAAGCCATTTCTTTAAAAATTCTTATCAAACTCTGTAACCAATATTCAGCTTTGACGGGATCATCATCAGTCCTTCCCCGAAATTCTTCGGCTCCAAGTTTTCTAAGCCTTTCCAATGGAGAACGCTTACTAGATTCAGTCGTTGTAGAAGGTGGAGGAGCAACCGGGGGTACCATCGATGGAGCAGTAGGGGGAGGAGGTGGTTCAGCCTGATTTCTTTCTTGCCTCATTTCAGTATACCACTGATTCATAATCCCATAAATCATATTCTTTAATTCATGCTCTCGCATTTGGGAAATCGGAACATCACTGCTTGCTCTTTGTTCAGAATTCTGTGCTCTACTGTTAACTTCTTCTTGATCAGTACGTTCAGGTAAATTTGACATCTTTATAATCGGAGAGTATCTATAAAAATAACAAAGATTAGATCGGATCATACACATCACACTATCATAGATTTATATGGCATGTATTTCTAAACACTTTACACTTCACACATATTCCGAGGACCGGCTAAACCGGGCTCTGATACCACTAAAATGTAACACCCCTTACCCGAGACCATGGCCGGAGTCGAGCATGAGGCGTTACTTGACTTAACTTAAAAGTTCGGGGCATAAAAATTTACTTTCAAATTTAATTTCATCATTCATAATAAAGCTGTCCTCCTGTACAGCAGTCACTAAAATAATTATAATTCAAGCTACAAAACTCGAAATTTAGATCCGTAAATTTTCCATAAAACTAGACTCATATATCTATTCATCATAAATTTTTCAGAATTTTTTCTTTAGCCAATTAGTACAGTTTATTAGTTGAAGTCTCCCCTGTTTCACTAATCGACTATCCTAACCACTCATCACTAAAATTTAATTATCTCTTATTAAAGGCTTCATATGGTGATTAAACTTATTTCTACTGAAAATAGACTCATTAAGGAGTCTATACATATAAATTATAACTCAAAATTCCTTCTGTACAATTTTTAATGAATTTCTAAAGTCAGAACAGGGGACTTCAAAAACATTCTTGCCCTGTTTCACTAAAATTCAAATATCTAAAAGTATATAATTCTTTTGCTTACTCCACTTCTTTTATATGAAAGTAGACTCTTTCAGCTTTAATTTCATATCTCACTCAACTTCTAATTCTATTTCCACTATTTTTGGTGATTTTTAAAAGTTACATCAATGCTGCTGTCCAAGAACTGCTCCATTGCAATTTTTAAAAAAAATTCAATATAACCCCTTTATAATTGTCTAACCTTCCCTGCAAATTTCAAATCACAACCAATTCCAGTATTTCATCTACTTCATTTAAATACTAATGAAGTTCAACCAATCAACCATTTCAAACTAAAAACATGTATATATTTCGATATCTAACGCAACCATAACATTCAAATTTACTTTTCACTTCAATTCCCTATACATGCCATATAAATCCAAAAAGTTGCTTAACATAAACTACCGGAGTATATCTGGATAGTGTGATTCTTGATGTAGATCCGATCCTCCGAATGTATAAATACGTTAATCTACAAAAACAATAAACACACACATGTAAGCTTATAGAAAAGCTTAGTAAGTTCATAGGCATAAAACATAAATCTTACCAAACACTTGTACACTTATACAATATACACCATTACTAAATTTACCTGTCAACCACAATCTTTGGTGAGTTCCTTGGTATAAACTCACTACTACTTATTCTTTTACCATAATTCCTTTGGGCCCATTTGTCACTTACCATCCTTGATCAAAATTAAGGAACGGTTACGGAAAATTGAGTACTTCACTTTCACTTTGACATATGACCTCTTA
This sequence comes from Gossypium hirsutum, assembly GCF_007990345.1. NCBI lineage: Eukaryota > Viridiplantae > Streptophyta > Magnoliopsida > Malvales > Malvaceae > Gossypium > Gossypium hirsutum. The sequence continues at coordinate 6,499,295 of NC_053440.1, forward strand.
TCACTTGTCCTTGATCAGATAAGTGTAGCTAGGCTACCACTTATCACTTTGCCACTTGATCAGATAAGTGTAGCTGAAGCTACCACTTATCACTTTATCACTTGATCAGATAAGTGTAGCCACTTATCACTTTGTCTCTTGATCAGATAAGTGTAACCACTTATCACTTTGTTTCTTGATCAGATAAGTGTAACCACTTATCACTTTGTTTCTTGATCAGAAGTACTCAAATCCGGTGTTCCACTTAATTTGATCATTTATTCGATTTTCACATTTTTATTTTATTCTCATTTCAACAATAAATACATTTCATCATACATTGTATAATTCATGAAATTAACATTTAATCATTAAATTTCAGCCATATGAACTTACCTGGATCGATTTGCAGAATTTGTAAAAGTTCAGGGACTAATCGGCTACTTTTTCTTTTCCTCGACTTGTTTCAGGTTCTCGATCTAAAATGCAAATTTATTCATTCATCAGCATTTAATTCAATTCTAATTCATTTCACAATTTATGCCCTTTAATTTTCGAAGTTACACTTTTACCCCAAACTTTACAGTTTTTACAATTTGATCCCTACTCAATTAACCCCTCAATTGATCTAATTTTTCTCAATTAACACCTTTTTCCAACTATTTTAGACTACTACATAGCCTTTCATACTCAAAACCGCAACACCAAACCTTAATTCCCAACTTTTTCACAATTAGGTCCCTAAAATCAATTTCTATCAAAATTACTTAATAAAATCATCATATAACAAAATTAAAGCTTCAATTTCATGTTTATTCATCATAAAAATCCAACACTAATCAATGGTAACTTTCAAAATCAGCCATGGAATCAAAAACTAATGAAATAATTAGTTGGACCTAATTGTAAAAGTATCAAAATCACAAAAATTAGAAGAAATAATCAAGAATTAAACTTACATGATTCAAAAATATGAAAAACCAGCTTATTCCAGACCTCCTATGGCGTTTTTTCTGATAAATTGTGAAGAGATCTCTAGATTTTTCACTTTTGTCTTTGTTTTAAATGTTTAATTTGTTAAGTTTCCAATTTTGCCCCTGTTTCTCCTTACATTCTGCTGATTTTTCTTACCCAACCGTCCAGCCCATATAATTTGGGTCTAATAGCCTTTTAAATCCCTCCACTTTAGTCACTTAAGCTATTTAATCACAATTTAACAAATTTTACACTATTCCCAATTTAGTCCTTTTTAGTTAATTAACTATCCAAACGTTAAAATTTTCTAACGAAACTTTAATACCAACTCAATGACACTCTATAAATATTTCTAAAAATATTTATGGCTCGGTTTAAAATCTTCGAGGTCTCGATACCTCGTTTTTTTTATTTTAATTATTTTAATATTTATTCCTAGTACACTATTCACTATTTCAAAAATTTTCCTAACTTCACATTTAACTTATACTTACTAAATTTATAATATTTTCTACTCGTTTGTCAGATTTAGTGATCTCGAATCACCATTCCGACACCACTAAAAATTCAGGCTATTACATTAACCTTCTTCTTGAAAATGAAATAGGTATAGGGAGTAAAAAAATGCTAAAGGTATGGAAAA